>NC_069501.1:251030670-251238170 GCF_027579735.1 Bombina bombina
TTTAGTGAGGCCATTTAAGAGAAATATTGTAATAGTCAACAATGTGGTGTATAAAAAAAAAAAAACAGAATTTATGTTTACCTGATAAATTACTTTCTCCAACGGTGTGTCCGGTCCACGGCGTCATCCTTACTTGTGGGATATTCTCTTCCCCAACAGGAAATGGCAAAGAGCCCAGCAAAGCTGGTCACATGATCCCTCCTAGGCTCCGCCTTCCCCAGTCATTCGACCGACGTAAAGGAGGAATATTTGCATAGGAGAAATCATATGATACCGTGGTGACTGTAGTTAAAGAAAATAAATCATCAGACCTGATTAAAAAACCAGGGCGGGCCGTGGACCGGACACACCGTTGGAGAAAGTAATTTATCAGGTAAACATAAATTCTGTTTTCTCCAACATAGGTGTGTCCGGTCCACGGCGTCATCCTTACTTGTGGGAACCAATACCAAAGCTTTAGGACACGGATGATGGGAGGGAGCAAATCAGGTCACCTAGATGGAAGGCACCACGGTTTGCAAAACCTTTCTCCCAAAAATAGCCTCAGAAGAAGCAAAAGTATCAAATTTGTAAAATTTGGTAAAAGTGTGCAGTGAAGACCAAGTCGCTGCCTTACATATCTGATCAACAGAAGCCTCGTTCTTAAAGGCCCATGTGGAAGCCACGGCCCTAGTGGAATGAGCTGTGATTCTTTCAGGAGGCTGCCGTCCGGCAGTCTCATAAGCCAATCTGATGATGCTTTTAAGCCAAAAAGATAGAGAGGTAGAAGTTGCTTTTTGACCTCTCCTTTTACCAGAATAAACAACAAACAAGGAAGATGTTTGTCTGAAATCCTTTGTAGCATCTAAATAGAATTTTAGAGCACGGACAACGTCCAAATCGTGTAACAAACGTTCCTTCTATGAAACTGGATTCGGACACAAAGAAGGTACAACTATCTCCTGGTTAATATTTTTGTTGGAAACAACCTTCGGAAGAAAACCAGGCTCAGTACGTAAAAACCACCTTATCTGCATGGACCAGATAGGGTGGAGAACACTGCAGAGCAGATAACTCAGAAACTCTTCTAGCGGAAGAAATTGCAACCTAAAACAAAACTTTCCAAGATAATAACTTAATATCTACGGAATGTAAGGGTTCAAACGGAACCCCTTGAAGAACTGAAAGAACTAGATTAAGACTCCAGGGAAGAGTCAAAGGTCTGTAAACAGGCTTGATTCTAACCAGAGCCTGAACAAACGCTTAAACGTCTGGCACAGCTGCCAGCCTTTTGTGAAGTAAAACAGATAAAGCAGAGATCTGTCCCTTCAGAGAACTCGCAGAAAATCCTTTCTCCAAACCTTCTTGTAGAAAGGAAAGAATCTTAGGAATTTTATCTTGTTCCATGGGAATCCTTTAGATTCACACCAACAGATATATTTTTTCCATATATTATGGTAAATTTTTCTAGTTACAGGCTTTCTAGCCTGAATAAGAGTATCTATTACAGAATCTGAAAACCCACGCTTTGATAAAATCAAGCGTTCAAACTCCAAGCAGTCAGTTGGAGGAAAACCAGATTCGGATGTTCGAATGGACCCTGAATAAGAAGGTCCTGTCTCAAAGGTAGCTTCCATGGTGGAGCCGATGACACATTCACCAGGTCTGCATACCAAGTCCTGCGTGGCCACACAGGAACTATCAAGGTCACCGAAGCCCTCTCCAGATTGATCCTGGCTACCAGCCTGGGAATGAGAGGAAACGGTGGGAATACATAAGCTAGGTTGAAGATCCAAGGTGCTACTATTGTATCCAATAGAGTCGCCTTGGGATCCCTGGATTTGGACCCGTAACAAGGGACCATGAAGTTCTGACGAGAGGCCATCAGAACCATGTCTGGAATGCCCCATAATTGAGTTATTTGGGCAAAGATTTCCAGATGGAGTTCCCACTCCCCCGGATGCTCCTCCATCGCCAGGGAACTCCTTGTTACCCCCTGATGGTTGATATATGTAACAGTCGTCATGATGTCTGATTGAAACCTTATGAATTTGGCCTTTGCTAGTCGAGGCCAAGCCTTGAGAGCATTGAATATTGCTCTCAGTTCCATTATGTTTATCGGGAGAAGAGAGTCTTCCCGAAACCATAGACCCTGAGTTTTCAGGGGTTCCCAGACCGCGCCCCAGCCCACCAGACTGGCGTCGGTCGTGACAATGACCTATTCTGGTCTGCGGAAGCTCATTCCCTGTGACAGGTTGTCCAGGGTCAGCCACCAACGGAGTGAATCTCTGGTTATTTGATCTACTTGTATCGTCGGAGACAAGTCTGTATAATCCCCATTCCACTGTCTGAGCATGCCCAGGTGCAATGGTCTTAGATGAATTCGTGCAAAAGGAACTATGTCCATTGCCGCAACCATCAAACCTATTACTTCCATGGACTGCGCTATGGAAGGAAGAAGAACAGAATGAAGTACCTGACAAGAGCTTAGAAGTTTTGATTTTCTGGCCTCTGTCAGAAAAACCTTCATTTCTAAGGAAACTATTATTGTTCCCAAGAAGGGAACTCTTGTTGACGGGGACAGAGAACCTTTTTCTATGTTCACTTTCCACCTGTGAGATCTGAGAAAGGCTAGGACAATGTCCGTATGAGCCCTTGCTTTTGACAGAGACGACACTTGAATCAGGATGTCGTCCAAGTAAGGTACTACTGCAATGCCCCTTGGTCTTAGCACCGCTAGAAGGGACCCTAGTACCCTTGTGAAAATCCTTGGAGCAGTGGCTAATCCGAATGGATGTGCCACAGGTAATGCTTGTCCAGAAAGGTGAACCTTAGGAACCGAAAATGTTCCTTGTGGATAGGAATACGTAGGTACGCATCCTTTAAGTCCACCGTGGTCATGAATTGACCTTCCTGGATGGTAGGAAGGATCGTTCGAATGGTTTCCATTTTGAATGATGAAACCCTTAGAAACTTGTTTAGAATCTTGAGATCTAAAATAGGTCTGAATGTTCCCTCTTTTTTGGGAATTATGAACAGGTTGGAGTAAAAACCCATCCCTTGTTCTCCTAATGGAACAGGATGAATCACTCCCATGCTTAACAGGTCTTCTACACAGTGTAAGAATGCCTGTTCGAAGATAATTGAGACCCGTGGAACCTTCCCCTTGGGGGTAGTTCCCTGAATTCCAGGAGATAACCTTGAGAAACTATTTCTAGCGCCCAAGGATCCTGAACATCTCTTGCCCCAGCCTGAGCAAAGAGAGAAAGTCTGCCCCCCACCAGATCCTTCCCAGATCAGGGGCCAACACTTCATGCTGTTTTGGTAGCAGTGGCAGGTGACTTGGCCTGCTTACCCTTGTTCCAGCCTTGCATCGGCCTCCATGCTGGCTTGGTTTGAGAAGTATTACCCTCTTGCTTAGAGGGTGTAGAATTTGAGGCTGGTCCGTTTCTGCGAAAGGGACGAAAATTTGGCTTCTTTTTAGCCTTAAAAGACCTATCCAGAGGAAGGGCGTGGCCCTTTACCCCAGTGATGTCTGAAATAATCTCTTTCAAGTCAGGGCCAAACAGTGTTTTACCCTTGAAAGGGATGTTAAGCAAAAGCGCCACGATAGCAAACCCTGAATTATTTGCCGCTAATCTAGCTAATTGCAAAGCGGCATCTAAAATAAAAAAGAGTTAGCCAATTTAAGAGCTTGAACTCTGTCCAAAACCTCCTCGTACGAAGATTCTTTATTGAGCGACTTTTCTAGTTCTTCGAACCAGAAACACGCAGCTGTAGTGACAGGAACAATGCATGAAATTGGTTGTAGAAGGTAACCTTGCTGAACAAACATCTTTTTAAGCAAACCCTCTAACCTTTAATCCATAGGATCTTGAAAGCACAACTATCTTCTATAGGAATAGAAGTGCGTTTGTTTAGAGTAGAAACCGCCCCCTCGACCTTGGGGACTGTATGCTATAAGTCCTTTCTGGGGTCGACTATAGGAACTAATTTCTTAAATATAGGGGGAGGACAAAAAGGTATGCCGGGCCTTTCCCACTCCTTATTTACTATGTCCGCCACCCGCTTGGGTATAGGAAAAACATCGGGGGGCACCGGAACCTCTAGGAACTTGTCCATCTTACCTAATTTCTCTGGAATGACCAAATTGTCACAATCATCCAGAGTAGATAATACCTCCTTAAGTAGTGCGTGGAGATGTTGAAATTTAAATTTAAAAGTTACAATATCAGGTTCTGCTTGTTGAGAAATTTTCCCTGAATCTGAAATTTCTCCCTCAGACAAAACCTCCCTCCTGGCCCCTTCAGATAGGTGTGAGGGTATGTCAGAACAGATATCATCAGCGTCCTCTTGCTCTTCAGTGATTAAAACAGAGCAATCACGCTTTCTCTGATAAGTAGGCATTTTGGAAAAAATGCATGCAATAGAATTATCCATTACAGCCATTAATTGTTGTATGATAATAAGTATTGGCGCACTAGATGTACTAGGGGCCTCTTGTGTGGGCAAAACTGGTGTAGACACAGAAGGGGATGATGCAGTACCATGCTTACTCCCCTCCTTAGAGGAATCATCTTGGGCAATATCATATCTATGGCATTATTATCCCTACTTTGTTTGGACATTATGACACAAATATATCACATATATTTAAATGGGGAGACACATTGGCTTTCATACATATAGAACATCGTTATCTGATGGTTCAGACATGTTAAACAGGCTTAAACTTGTCAACAAAGCACAAAAAACGTTTTACAATAAAACCGTTACTGTCCCTTTAAATTTCAAACTGAACACACTTTATTACTGAATATGTGAAAAAGTATGAAGGAATTGTTCAAATTTCACCAATATTTCACCACAGTAACTTAAAGCCTTAAAAGTATTGCACACCAAATTTGAAAGCTTTAACCCTTAAAATAACGGAACCGGAGCCGTTTTTACATTTAACCCCTATACAGTCCCAGGTATCTGCTTTGCTGAGACCCAACCAAGCCCAGAGGGGAATACGATACCAAATGATGCCTTCTATAAGCTTTTTCAGTGGTTCTTAGCTCCTCACACATGCATCTGCATGCCATGCTTTCCAAAAACAACTGCGCATTAGAGGCGCGAAAATGAGGCTCTGTCTATGACTAGAAAAGGCCCCCAGTGAAAAAGGTGTCCAATACAGTGCCTGCCGTTTTTATTAAAACAATCCCCAAGATTTAACAACTATTAAAAGTAATAATCTGCCAAATATACTTAGTAAAGTAATCGTTTTAGCCCAGAAAAATGTCTACCAGTTTTTTAAGCCCTAATGAAGCCCTTTATTCTTTTACTTAAACTAAGAAAATGGCTTACCGGTTCCCATAGGGAAAATGACAGCTTCCAGCATTACCGAGTCTTGTTAGAAATGTGTCATACCTCAAGCAGCAAAAGTCTGCTCACTGTTTCCCCCAACTGAAGTTAATTCCTCTCAACAGTCCTGTGTGGAAACAGCCATCGATTTTAGTAACGGTTGCTAAAATCATTTTCCTCTTACAAACAGAAATCTTCATCTCTTTCCTGTTTCAGAGTAAATAGTACATACCAGCACTATTTTAAAATAAACTCTTGATTGAAGAATAAAAACTACATTTAAACACCATAAAACTCTAAGCCATCTCCGTGGAGATGTTGCCTGTACAACGGCAAAGAGAATGACTGGGGAAGGCGGAGCCTAGGAGGGATCATGTGACCAGCTTTGCTGGGCTCTTTGCCATTTCCTGTTGGGGAAGAGAATATCCCACAAGTAAGGATGACGCCGTGGACCGGACACACCTATGTTGGAGAAATATATATATATATATATATATATATATATATATATATCCTTTAGAGTTAGTAATATATGGTATGAGAACAAGGTGTGGCTTTAGAAAATTGTAAACTTTATTTTACTCCTTTCAAAATCGTGTCTGCTATACAATTGTATTATCCAGTAACATAACCACCAATTCACACGGCCTGGGAGTAGCATTAAATTGATGCACATTCATTGTTACATTAAAACATGTTTGTAACATAAAGAGATCACCTGTTATATAAATATGGGTAGACCATAAGGCCTTCAGGTTATTATCTGCAAAAAAATAATAATCCAATGATTCTATTTCCTAATCTATAACAGAGCTAATTTCTCTGCCATACCACTGTTAAGGGGACAATATACTGTGTTTTTTTATGGAAAAGGTTAAGATGCAGCTGTCTCATTTATCCTCAATGCAACTGTGTGAAAGAAAAACTATGAAGGGTATGTATTTATGGTTACTAATATCAATTCACTGTAAAGTTACTATTCAGCTACTATTTTTACTTTCATCTGCTTTGTAAAAAAAAAGGAACAGCCAATCAGCATCATCAGAGTTTTACTTCTGATCTTGTGGGATTATGTCTGAGAAAAAAAAAAAAAAAGAGTGACTGAGTGTTCACATGACAGATGCACGCTCCCTTGCTAGTCCCAGGACAATCATCCTGAGTGGATGCTTAATAATCCCTAAGTGTGAACGGTATAGAGGTAAAAGTCAAACTCTACCAGACACTAAAATCATCTAGTCTGGAGAATCTCCCTTAGTTATTTCCTGGTGATTTTCTGACCTCAGTTGTTTGTACTGAATAGCCTGATTGCTCTATATTTAACAGAGGAAAACACAGCAAATGCCTGAATTCCTTCATAAAAAAGACCAGTAATGGCAATTTACAGTATAGCCGACTCTTCTGCGTGTTCTCAGTCACCTTTTTAATAGACATCAATTGCAGTGAATGTATTTAAAAAAAAAAAATTCAGTAGGCACGGGATGAGGTGAGTAAACTAAATAGCACTTATATGCTGCAATAGTATAATAGCTATTAAGGTACATTACTTTATACAATCCTACAATATACATACTGCTTCATTCAATTTAAGATAAAATTGTTTGCAAAGGGTGCTTAATGTAGGACAGTCAGTAAAAGTAATTTATCATCTTCTTGCTTCGTTGCTCACGCTATCAGCGAACTCATTTTCTGCATTCATCATGCAATCAGCCTATTATTTGCATATTAATCAGGCAGTGGACCGTGAAAGGACTGCATCCCAGCCAAATGCTGCACTATCTCAGGAGGAACACTCAGTAATTATCATACATCAGTGTTATGATGTGGTAATTGATTATAACATCTTTTTGTTTCCCCTAGGGAGTCCCACAATGAATGCAGCTTAAGGCGTTCACCATTGATTTCATTTTTAGTTTTATATTTTCAGAATATCAGCACTGCCCTTTCAAGGGGGCTGTATTTTGCTTATTTTATATGTTAAGAACACCATTCTTGCTACAGTGATCTCCCATTCGCACTGTCTGTTCTAGAATTTCTGTAAACAGAAGTCCCTATATTATGTACTATAATTACATCCAGAGATTTGCTATTGTTTCTATTAACAGAGGTTATGTTTCCATTTTTCCAAATATCCTGTTTTCCCTTTGATATAATCAAGTGTTTTGTTTCTTCATAAAATTGCCTATAGTATAACAACCTTCTCTTACAAAAACCAGAGCATGACAAATGAATAAAACCAGAGCAAAATGGCTCCTAACCTTTTGTGCTTTACACACGACAATATAAAATCCTTCCCTGTCTTCTAATAAATGTATTGCTGGTTCTTAAGTACCTTGACTGTATCCTATATGTTAAATACAAGATTCAATTCCTGCAATAAACATTCATATATTGATCTATAATTTAGCGTTGTCCTAGCAAAAATGTGTCAGATCTTTGGGGTGCTCTCTCATGTGGAATTTTTAACAAGCTTAATAAAGTCATGCTTTGTTTTTATAACCTATGAACCCATGGAGTGCACACACACCGGTACAAAATGTTATTGATTTGCTCTCTACTTAGGATACTTACAGAGAAGTATTGCTAATGATGACTACCATGCTAAAAACAATATTCAATGTTTTGAGACAGAATGCGTTTGGTTTCTGAAGTATCCAGTAGATCATGATAAAGAGTGAACACTTGTCTGCGTATATAATGAGTGCATGTTGGAACATAAGAATGTGTTGCATGCAAGCGTAAGTCACTGTATGTAGGGAAGCCACATGCACAAGAAAAGTTATTACAGAAGCTATTTTCCAAGTGAAAGTATACTACAAATATGAAATGATAGAGAAGACAGAGAGGCATATCTATCAAGCTCCAAATGGAGCTTGAAGGGCCGTGTTTCTGGCGAGTCTTCAGACCGCTGCTCCATAACCCTGTCTCCCTGCTCCGATGAGGCGGACAGGAATCGCCACAATACAACCCGATCGAGTACGATCGGGTTGATTGACACCTCCCTGCTGGCGGCCCATTGGCTGCAAGTCTGTAAGGGGCAGCGTTGCACCAGCAGCTCACAAGAGCTGTTGGTGCAATGCTGAATACGGAGAGCATATTGCTCTCCGCAATCAGCGATGTCTGTTGGACCTGATCCGCACTGTCGGATCAGGTCCGACAGACATATGATAATTCGGCCTCAGAGAGAGAACAGAAAGAAAGGAGGGAGACTGTGGAGAGAGACGAGATATAGAAAGAGAAGATAGATAAGAGAGAAAGAGGAGAGAGAGAAGAGAGAGAGCAAGAGAGAAGAGAGATCAATGAGAGATGAGAGAGAGAAGAGAGATGAGAGAGAGAAGAGAGATGAGAGATGAGAGAGAGAAGAGAGATGAGAGATAAGAGAGCAAGAGAGAGAGAGAAAAGAGAGAGCAATGAGAGATGAGACAGAGAGAAGAGAGAGCAATGATAGAGAAGAGAGCAATGAGAGAGAGAGAAGAGAGAGCAATGAGAGAGAGAAGAGAGAGCAATGAGAGAGAGAAAGAGATTATAGAGAGATGAGAGAGAGAAGAAAGGTTATGCGGTAAAGCATTTTAAACAAGTGAATACAAAAAAATGAAAAGGAGAACAGGTTTGGGAACCTTATACAAAACGGAGAACAGGGAATAAAGAGGAAAGCATACAAATAAAGGAGGAGGGTTTCCGAGCAGAAACATTAAACATTCGGTAAACTGGAAAACAGCAAGGAAAATACAACAGACAGAACATTAATACAAAGCGTTAGGTCAGGCTTAGCTTAATATTGTTATACTGGTAGTTTTGTAAAAGTAAAACAGTACTAAAATGCAAGTACACAATACTAGGCATTGCCATCTTATTTGGGAGGCAAATACCAACATAGGATCGTAAGGTCAACAAAAGCAAAAGAAGTATAGAGTTCCAGATTAATATAGGATTGTTAAAACAACAAACAAGGCTTCCGCACCGCCTTGTTTACACTCTCTCTTTAATTGTCAGTTTTACTGCACACGCACTCTTCACTATACTTTGTATTGGTTTCAAAATGTCATAGCTAGTGTGGCGATTTAAGGTAAATGGGAGACCCGCTGAAGTAAAATATAAATTTGATTTACATCTCTGCATAAAAACACAGTGCTGGAACAACGCACCTTTCATGAAGGGGGTTTACGCCCTTAACTGTACTCAGATCAGATCTGTCCCTAATTGTACTCAGAAGAGATGAAAAAGGGGAAAACCTAGGTTCCAACATGGTGGCACTCATTCACTTATAGGAAGTGTAATTGAGAAAATTAAAGAAGAAAGTTAAAAAAAAAAAATATGAAAGTATATTGTAAAGTTTTTACTACACATAATTAAACATTTTACATTACAATCTCAAACTGTTTAATGTCACTTTAATGCAAATATATTTAAATATATCCACAGAAAATTCAAAATGTCTTGGATTCAATTAAATAACTAAAAACTATAGCTATCGGCATAGTGCAATCAAACATCAAATACTTAAGATCTTTAGGGAGCAGGGCCCTATAATCCTTCTGTCACAGTCTGCCTTTCCTGGCTTGTACCCCCTGGTGTAGCACTGCCAAATCTGTTGCCGCATTACAAATAACAATAACAACATTTTATGTTGCTTAATTAATAACAAACATTTCCACATATGAATTAGTGTGGAACATTTTTTAGCTTTAAAAATTTTAATTCCAAACTTTCTAAAATGTTTAAATATATACAGTAAAATAACTTTTTGATGAACATTCATTATTTATTCTGCCTGTTCTTGATGTATTTTAAATCTGAAAATAGCAGTTTTTACACTCCCCTAATAGAGACAGGAGAGCATTTCCTGTGGAAACATGCTACAAAAAAAACAAAGAGTTTTATGCACAAGCAACTAATTGAACAATTACAAATCTATCAAAACATAAGTAAAGTAAATACAGGACCTGAAAATGAATAACTAAACTGAGTTGAAATAAGACAACAATATCCACTTATATCATATCTTGACCCCACAGATTTCTGGCCAATAACTGGAAACATAGTATGTGGGGAGCCAAGAGTAAGGTCACAAGATTAAAATCTTCACAGACGTGTTTCAGCCCGTAAACCGGAATATGTCAGCATGATAAAGTAGCTTAAACTGAGTGCGCTCATTCAGGAACATTTAAATTGCATGACAGCCAATCACAAAATGTAGCTTGATTTAGTAGTCCCCCCCCCAGGTAGATGCGCATCAGGCCATGGGGGGTCATGAACTTGCTGTTCATTAATAGTATTGGTATAAAGTGTCAAGTAAATATGTCCTCACTTTACTATGATAGCCCATGTGTCAATTATATAAGGCTGAATGTGTCTACGTAGTAATAATAACTCACATTTGTAACTAGTTAGAGTCACGTAATGGGGAAGTAGAATATTTACAATCACCACGTCTTACACCACATAGGGCAATAATCATGCAGCATTGTGGATTTGATAGGGTGAATCTTCTCACATAAGCACCCACCACTTAAGTAAGATCTTACAACCAGTACCTGACTAAATATATATAATTTTTAACAGGAATAATCATAGCGTTTCTTCATTCCCCATAATTACTATGGTTAGAGATACCAATGTTTATGTGTGGATTTTAATCATACTTATGTGAATTTATAGATTATCCTTGTTTGGATAATTAATCTAAACATATTAAAAACATTTTACAAATATACCCAGTAATTATAATCATGTATCCCTGATGGAGCAACAGAATTGAGGAGGCGTATCCATTTCGTCTCCTTTTGGAGTGAAATGGTTTCTGTACTGCCACCTCTAATGCCAGTTCTCACCTCTTCTAATCCTCAACATTTGAGAGAATTTGTACTAGAATTATGATGCATATAGAAATATTGGGAAGGAAAAGTCATTTTTAGGCCTTCAGCTAAATTGTAAATAGAATTAAGAATATTACTCAAATGTTCTGTGATACATGTACCACAAATTCTAGTTGTCATGACTATATGAAAAAATACCCACAGAAACAGTGAATATAGTAAAGACCACTTTTGCTTTTACAATTAATCATTTTTAATTTCCATATTCGGCCTAATTGGTCTGTAATCATCGGATTTTAAAATGTACCAGTGCTTTCTATTTATGTCACTAATCCTGTTACTGTGGGAAGTTTAGGTAAAAAAAATAATTCAGTTGGTTATCAGGTCTGTGTTTACATTGGAAAAGATCCTCTCTTTTCCTGGTCAAGACATTATGATAAGCCTTAAAAAGACTGGGGAAATAACTTTTGTTAGAAATCTCCATCTTCAACAGTAGTGCTTTCCTCCTCAATCTGAGGCACTCATCAATTGGTAAATGGTGGTGTTCACTGCATGTACGGAGTAAACTATTTGTAGAGGTGGACTTTCTATAAATACTGGTGTTTATTTGATTAGTAGATGTCTCCATGATTTTAATGTCTAACCAAAATTACACTTTTCTCATCCACCTTACAGTTTTAAAATAGACAAAAATTATTCATATTTAAAGTAGCTATAAACTCAGTATTGCCTCACTTCTATTACAGATTAAAAAAATGTAATTGATGTAACAAGACCAACGTGTGATATATTTATTAAATCCTTTATTATAATAGTTGAGCATTATGGTCTCTTCCCACCACGTCAAATAAATATTTGCAATTAAAGTGAATGTAAAGTTCCCCCGAGTGTCTCACAGCATTGTATAGACTTTTTAAAATGAGCTATAGTTTGTCATGAAATTTTTTATATTTATTTATTTTCGCAAATTTTTACATTTTTACAGCTCCGCCGATAAGCGCAGCTCTCCTGCCCGCCATCTTGTCTAATTGATTGACAGGTGACGATTCATAAAACAACTAATCCTTGTTTGAAACAAGGATTAGTTGTTTTATGAATCGTCATCTGTCAATCAATTATACAAGATGGCAACCAGGAGAGCTGCACTTATCAGCGGAGCTGTAAAAATGTACGAAAATAAATAAATATAAAAAATGTCATGACTTAAACTATAACTCATTTTTAAAAGTCTATACAATGCCGTGAGGCACTCAGGGTAACGTTACATTCACTTTAAGTAGGGACACAAGCTGTACCTATGATGGTACCACAAGGTTGTAAAATGCAAAATAATTATAGTTCTATGTTAATGTTAATAAATACCTAATACAACCCTTCATAATTTCATTGTCTTCTATGGATAAAAAAAAACATGTAACAGCTTTACAACCCCAGTCTACCTGAATACTAGTATAAATAGATTCAATATCAGAAGAGACCAATACTGTAGAGTTACAGATTTTACTTTATTAAGTATATACAATATATTGACTTACTTTCTCATTAATCACTGACACTTGAACTTTGTGTAATAAATAGAAAATTGCTATAACAAGTGATGATACTGTTTATAACTTTCTTTCTTCTCGATGAACTGCACCACTGTTGTCATTAATTAGTTTATTATATTGTTGCAGAATCACTTCAGAAGGATCACCAAATAACTAACTGCTTATAGTTATTACTATTGTGTAGTTGCTTGTGAGCTAACTTTATATAAAGTTCTGTTGGCCATAGTACTATATCCCCACCCCTGTCACTTTGTTTAAATTGTACATCTTTCCATTTGGCCATCTTGATTAATGCTGTCTGTTCTTTTTTTTTATTATTGTTAAAGTGACAATCTTTTTGAACATTTAATGCTAATATCTCTTAACAGACCAAATTTTAAAAAGTGATGGCCTGAGGGGAGACATAATTCTGTGGAACAAAATGTGATTTAATTGTAAGTACATTACGGCAATTATTCTCAGTAGATATTGTGATGGTGCCTTCAGATTAATTCAAAATAGTCAATAATTCCTGAACAGTCTGCCTATCTGATTCATTTAAAAACACTCCCCCTTTGCTCACGAGAGAAGTATTTCTTCAACAATAACTGTCTAACAAAGAGATGTATATCCTTAGTTACCTCAAATTTGTCCGTGAACAGTGGGTACAATAGAAAGTCAATTATTTAATATAGAAATATGAACATCAGTTAATACTGAATATTTAATTCAGAATCAGTATCTACTGAGTCTTCTTCTGGGCCCTATTTTGTTGATCTCCTAAAGTGAGTAAGTTGTTATCTGTGTGAGGTTTAATTATATTTTTCAAACTTGATTTAAAGGGACACAAGTCAAAATAAACTTTTGTGATTCAGAAAGAAGATGCAGTTTTAAGACACTTTCCTATTTAATTCCATTATCACATTCTGCACAGTCTTTTTATATTCACACTTTCTGGGGAACAAGATCCTACTGAGCATGTGTATAAGCTCACAGGGTATATGTATACTAGTCTGTGATTGGCTGTCTGTCACATGATACAGGGGGCTGGGAAATGGGAGAAAAATAAATTTGTCAGAAAAAAAATCTACTGCTTATTTTAAATTCAGAGTAGATGTTATTGCATTGTCTTTTTATTATTCACTTGTTAATTATGCAATTCTACTGCACTGAGTAGTCCTTTAAAGGGACACTTAGGTTAAATAAAATTTTCATGATTCAGATACAGCATGTAATTTTAAACAACTTTCCAATTTACTTCCATTAAAAAAAATGTGCACAGTCTTTTATATTTACACTTTTTGAGTCACCAGTTCCTACTGAGCATGTGCAAGAATTCACAGACTATACATATATGCATTTGTGATTGGCTGATTGCTATCACATGGTACAAGGGGAGTGGAAAAAAAATCTACTACTCATTTGAAGTTCAGACTAAGTGCTATTGCATTGTCTTGTTATCTTGCATGTGTTGATTATGCAAATCTAATTTGTTGACTGGTCCTTTAAGTCTCATTTCACTATTAGAATTGTCTGTGTCTGTGGTCCCATTATCTCTATCTGATAATTCATAGCTGGTTGTTTTGCTTTTATTGTAGAACCAAAGATAAACCCTGTTGTTTCTATGAAATACATTTAGTAAATGTCTTCATTTTGTACTGCTTTATATCAATACTGAAAATCTTCCCTCTGTCCATAATTTCTCAATTGGTCACCAATCTGAGAAATAACATTTGTTATGTAATTTAATTCTTACATTTCATATTCTATTAAATACCAAATCAATTTAAAGGAGCACGCCCACTTCTGAATTCATCCTTAAAACTGCTGAAAGAGGGTAATAATTTCAGGCACAAGCCCCTGGGAATAACCATTTTCCACATAAAAAATAAACATTCCTGTATTCCATTATCTTTTACTTATTTATTTCCCACTCTTTCAGTGTTTTATCCCAAGCTTCTGATTTATTTTTATTTTTGAACTTGTATGTTAATTTTATAATGTCCTCAGTCCATTTAGAGGTTTCGGCACCTAATTCAAAGGCAGTCATAATACTAGTGTTTTATAGTACAAGAGAAACAAGTGATAACTAAGTGAGGGTATTAGCACTGGCACTACAATAATATATAAAGTGTATCCCGGAGATAGTGATGAAAACACTTGACGGGTGCAAGATCCCTTTAAACAGAACATGCTAAAAATATGGAAAAAAGAAAAGGATTTATGCACATACGAGTACCATAATATATAACTTAACAGGAACGATTAAAAATATATGCATCAGCGAACACACATAAGTAAAGTGAATAAAGGACTCAAACAAACAGGATCCCTAAACAGAGTAAAAAGAGAAGGGACCCACTGAGACCCTATCTTGTGCCTCCAAAGATTCCTGGACAATAACTGGAAGCTTGGCTTCTTTTTTTTTTGGCGGGGGGGGGGGGGGGGGGGGCCCCCCCAAGACTAAGGTCACAAGATAAAAATGTGTTAATGTGATAAAGTAGTCCAAACTTAGTGTGTTCTTTCAGGGAGTTTTAACCCCTTAACGACCAAGGACGTACGCCACACGTCCTCTAAAAAAATACACTTAATGACCGAGGACGTGTGGCGTACGTCCTTGGTCTGGAAAGCAGCTGGAAGCGATCCTGCTCGCTTCCAGCTGCTTTCCGGTTATTGCAGTGATGCCTCGATATGGAGGCATCCTGCAATAACCCCCCTTGGCCATCCGATGCAGAGAGAGCCACTCTGTGGCCCTCTCTGCACCGGACATCGATGGCCGGTATCGTTGGTGGGTGGGAGCTTACGTGGGAGGCGGGTGGGCGGCCATCGATGTTGTGTATGGAGTGGAGGGGGGCGGGATCGGGGGCGGGACCCACGGGGGCGCGCACGGGAGCGCGCGCGTGCACGGGGGTTGGGGGGGGGGGCGCGTGCACGGGGCGGGAGCGGGTGGGAACCGCTACACTACAGAAAAACTTAGTAAAGAGTATTTAAAAAAAATGAAGTTTAAACTTTAAAAAATATAATCTCAGGGATCTGGAAGGGGTGGGGGGTTGGTCTTGGTGGGGGGGAAAGCTACACTACAGAAAATTGCTTTTTTTTAATAAAATGGCACTTTTTTTGCAAAACTGGGTACTGGCAGACAGCTGCCAGTACCCAAGATGGCGCCCATTAAGGCAGAGGGGAAGGGTTAGAGAGCTGTTAGGTGGGGGATCAGTGAGGTTGGGGTCTAAGGGGGGATCATACACATCAGCATATGTAAATATGCTTTTTTTTTTTTTTTTTTTTAAATGGCCAAATACCTTTTATTTTAGTACTGGCAGAGTTTCTGCCAGTACTTAAGATGGCGGGGACAATTGTGGGGTGGGGGAGGGAAGAGAGCTGTTTGGGAGGGATCAGGGGGTCTGATGTTTCAGGTGGGAGGCTGAGCTCTACACTAAAGATAAAATTAACCCTGCAAGCTCCCTACAAGCTACATAATTAACCCCTTCACTGCTAGCCATAATACACGTGTGATGCACAGCGGCATTTAGAGGCCTTCTAATTACCAAAAAGCAATGCCAAAGCCATATATGTCTGCTATTTCTGAACAAAGGGGATCCCAGAGAAGCATTTACAACCATTTGTGCCATAATTGCACAAGCTGTTTGTAAATAATTTCAGTGAGAAACCTAAAATTGAGAAAAATTTAACTTTTTTTTTAATTTGATCGCATTTGGCGGTGAAATGGTGGCATAAAATATACCAAAATTGGCCTAGATCAATACTTGGGGTTGTCTACTACACTACACTAAAGCTAAAACTATCCCAAAAAGCTCCCTACATGCTCCCAAATTAACCCCTTCACTGCTGGGCATAATACACGTGTGGTGCGCAGTGGCATTTAGCGGCCTTCTAATTACCAAAAAGCAACGCCAAAGTCATATATGTCTGCTATTTCTGAACAAAGGGGATCCCAGATAAGAATTTACAACAATTTATGCCATAATTGCACAAGCTGTTTGTAAATAATTTAAGTTAGAAACCAAAAGTTTGTGAAAAAATTTGTGAAAAATGAACGATTTTTTGTATTTGATTGCATTTGGCGGTGAAATGGTGGCATGAAATATACCAAAATGGGCCTAGATCAATACTTTGGGTTGTCTACTAAAAAAAAATATATACATGTCAATGGATATTCAGAGATTCCTGAAAGATATCAGTGTTCTAATGTAACTAGCGCTAATTTTGAAAAGAAATGGTTTGGAAATAGCAAAGTGCTACTTGTATTTATGGCCCTATAGTTTACAAAAAAAGCAAAGAACATGTTAACATTGGGTATTTCTAAATTCAGGACAAAATTTAGAAACTATTTAGCATGGGTTTTTTTTGTGGTTGTAGATGTGTAACAGATTTTGGGGGTCAAAGTTAGAAAAAGTGTGTTTTTTTTCCATTTTTTCCTCATATTTTATAATTTTTTTTATAGTAAATTATAAGATATGATGAAAATAATGGTATCTTTAGAAAGTCCATTTAATGGCGAGAAAAACGGTATATAATATGTGTGGGTACAGTAATTGAGTAAGAGGAAAATTACAGCTAAACACAAACACCTCAAAAATGTAAAAATAGCCTTGGTCCCAAACGGACAGAAAATGGAAAAGTGCTGTGGTCATTAAGGGGTTAATTTACACGCCAGCCAATCGCAAAACATAGCTTGATGTAGTTACACCCCCAGAGCAGTAATGCACTACTAAGACCTAGCTGAACAATGACAAGAGGCATATGTGTGTAGCCACCAATCACCAGTTAGATAGCTATGAATGCTCATAAAACAAAAGATACCAAGAGAACAAAGTAAATTTGATAATAGAAGTGAAATTTCATCAGGATGGACATAGCGATACGTTTGGAAATATATCATTATACTCAAAGCAAGAAGTTAGAAGACTTCCATGCAATAAGCTTCCTATGGGAAGAATATAAATCACAACATCATTAAGCCCCAGATAGGTTCTGTATCCTGAGGGTGTAATATTGAAAGGAAACAGGCTGAGACTCTATACACTGATAATTTGTAACGTGAAATGTTTGACGTATTAATAGAGTGTTTACATTTGTTTACTGATATGTTGTTAAAATATTTTGCACAGCTCCGTTATTTCTTCTATTGTTTATTGTAAAGATGAAAAATTGTCAATAAAGCTGGTTTGAAAACTAAAAAAAAAAAAAAAGTGAAATTGCATGTTATAACCATGAAAGTTTCATTTTGACTTATGTCCCTTTAATTTCGGATACTTAAATAAAAAAATGCTATTATGTCCCTTTAAGTTAAACTCTCTTACTTAGCACACACTTCAATGCGCAAGTGCATGATATCCACCACATGAACAATTTATTCGCTTTTTATAAAGTTCCTTATTTTGATCTGGATCTTTTATTTAAAAAAAAAAAATGAAAAAAATATTTTGTAATGCATTTTGTGTGTTATTACAGCAAACTAACAAACTTTACAAAACAAGGTTCTGCAGCAGATTGTTTTCTTTCAGTTTTTAATTCTCTTAGCTCGCCCTATGGGATTTAGAAGATTAATCACCCTGTGATGTCATTAATAAAAAGGACTCTACATTATTGTACGCAGGTACAAACATCCTGTGTACATTTAAATCACTAGCGCATAAGCAAATATAAAAAGTATATTCAAGTTTAAAAAAAACAACCCTTAATTAGCCATTGTCTTCTGTTGTTGTAACACTTTCTTTGTATTCCTATGGGTCTGTCTTTTGCTAAGCAGCAGGAGGTTAGACATGATGGATGATAGCTCAGAAAATAGACGAGTAAAGAAGAGAGACAGTATCTCAGGGGATCACCCACAGCTGTAACTTCAAATGCAGTTTTCAACCTCCAGTTTAATAATTAGAGGGCACTAGCCAAAACAACACTCGCTCTGTATATCTTTATTGAGTGGGATGATCAGAACTAGCAGAGACAACATCACAGAATGATGACGTGGTATTGACAAGAGACATTGATCACAGTCACATTTGGGAATATCATATATTTAGTGCGTTTTTAAAGGGATATTAAACAGTCTGTTTCATTGATGTAATAAACAAGCAGAAAGCAGCGGTGTATACTTAAAGTGCCATAAAACAGGTTGAGATCTGTGCATATCCTAAAAGGGCTAATTCATTTAAAATAGTTTGCAAAAAAAATGGTTTAAAAATTGCTAGCAAGTATTTTAAAATAATTTTAAAAAATAAGCAAAATTAATTACAGAGCTAAACTGCCTGGAGCAGCTAACTCCACCCCCCTTATCAGTGTTTAGACACAAGCATTGTATTTTAACTGAGTTCACAACCTCTAGGCATGCTCCAGCAGATAATCCCTATTCACTTTTGCATTCTACCAAATGAACAATAAACATAGATACAGCCATAAAAGGAATTGTGTGGGGGGAAGTTAGAGCTTTACAATTCAGAAACTAAAAAGAAAGGGTTAATGGAGAGGCACTGCAGTATAAATTTGCAGGTAAAATAATTAAAGTACATATTATATTATTTTGTCTCTATCCCAAGTTGTTTTTTGTCACTTTAATAGAAATCATTTGCAATATGTATAATTCATCATTTTAAATGGATTTACTTTTTATTTTATTACTTTTTTTTTTCTTTCTTTTTTTTTTACGTCATTTGTGCAGTATGCATTACTTCCTGTCACAGCCCTACAAGGAGGCTGAGGTCTCTCAAGAGTAACATGCGCTGGTTTACTATTCAGTGACTGCTAGATAAACAGGGAGTCAGAGTTGCTCATGCTTAGAACAGGGAGAATGCAACCTAAGTTGCCAACATGTCTGCTCTCTTATCTCCCTGAGGGCAGTAGCTACAGTGATAATTTCTAAGTGCTCATTTTGCCAGAAAAGTAGTAAATTGTTTGCTGTTTTTCTTTTCTTTTAATGTTTACTTTGGGTTAAAATATTTACTGTTTAATATCCCTTTAAAAATCATATAAAATATATGTTTAAATTTTAGGTAAAAATGCTAAAAAGTAAAATTATAATTATAGATAGGGTTGCCACCAGTACATTCAATTTTTGTGTTTAGGTTTGGAGCTGCAACATACTGCACATGCCTTCAGTTATTTCTCTCTTACGTGTGTGTGTGTCTGAGTGTGGGAGCGTGTCTTTGTGTTTCTCAGCGTCTTTCTGTGTGTATGAGTCTGTGTGTGAAAAAGTGATTGCATTTGGGTGTGTGAGAGTGTGAGAGTTTGTGTGAGAGTATGTGTGTGTGAGAGAATGTGTGAGTGTTAATGTGTGTGTGTGTTAAGAGTTTGTGTGAGAGAACATGTGAGAGTGTTAATGTGTGTGTTAGAGTTTGTGTGAGTATTTGTGTGTGAGAGAATGTGTGAGAGTGTTAATGTGTGTGTTAGAGTTTGTGTGAGAGTATGTGTGTGTGAGAGAATGTGTGATGTGTGCGTTAGTGTGTTAGAGTTTGTGTGAGAGTATGTGGGTGTGAGCCAATGTGTGAGAGTGTTAATGTGTGTGTGTTAGAGTTTGTGTGAGAGAACATGTGAGAGTGTTAATGTGTGTGTGTGTTAGAGTTTGTGTGAGAGTATGTGTGTGTAAGAGAATGTGCAAGAGTGTTAATGTGTGTGTGTTAGTGTTTGAGTGAGAGTATGTGTGTGTGTGTGTGTGTGAGAGAGAATGTGTGAGAGTGTTAATGTGTGTGTTAGAGTTTGTGTGAAAGTATGTGTGTGTAAGAGAATGTGTAAGAGTGTTAATGTGTGTGTGTTAGTGTTTGAGTGAGAGTATGTGTGTGTGTGTGAGAGAGAATGTGTGAGAGTGTTAATGTGTGTGTTAGTGTTTGTGTGAGAGTATGTGTGTGTGAGAGAACATGTGAGAGTGTTAATGTGTGTGTGTGTTAGAGTTTGTGTGAGAGTATGTGTGTGTGAGAGAATGTGTGAGAGTGTTAATGTGTGTGTGTGTTAGAGTTTGTGTGAGAGTATGTGTGTGTGAGAGAATGTGTAAGAATGTTAATGTGTGTGTGTTAGTGTTTGTGTGAGAGTATGTGTGTGAGAGAGAATGTGTGAGTGTTAATGTGTGTGTTAGTGTTTGTGTGAGAGTATGTGTGTGTGAGAGAATGTGTGAGAGTGTTACTGTGTGTGTTAGAGTTTGTCTGAGAGTATGTGTGTGTGAGAGTGTTAATGTGTGTGTGTTAGAGTTTGTGTGAGAGAACATGTGAGAGTGTTAATGTGTGTGTGTGTTAGAGTTTGTGTGAGAGTATGTGTGTGTGAGAGAACATGTGAGAGTGTTAATGTGTGTGTGTGTTAGAGTTTGTGTGAGAGTATGTGTGTGTGAGAGAATGTGTGAGAGTGTTAATGTGTGTGTGTGTTAGAGTTTGTGTGAGAGTATGTGTGTGTGAGAGAATGTGTAAGAATGTTAATGTGTGTGTGTTAGTGTTTGTGTGAGAGTATGTGTGTGAGAGAGAATGTGTGAGTGTTAATGTGTGTGTTAGTGTTTGTGTGAGAGTATGTGTGTGTGAGAGAATGTGTGAGAGTGTTACTGTGTGTGTTAGAGTTTGTCTGAGAGTATGTGTGTGTGAGAGTGTTAATGTGTGTGTGTTAGAGTTTGTGTGAGAGAACATGTGAGAGTGTTAATGTGTGTGTGTGTTAGAGTTTGTGTGAGAGTATGTGTGTGTGAGAGAATGTGTAAGAGTGTTAATGTGTGTGTGTGTTAGTGTTTCTGTGAGTATGTGTGTGAGAGAGAATGTGTGAGTGTTAATGTGTGTGTGTTAGAGTTTGTGTGAGAGAACATGTGAAAGTGTTAATGTGTGTGTAAGTGTGTTAGAGCTTGTGAGAGAGTATGTGTGTGTGAGATAATGTGTGAGAGTGTTAATGTGTGTGTTAGTGTGTAGAGTTTGTGTGAGAGTATGTGTGTGTGAGAGAATGTGTGAGTGTTAATGTGTGTTAGTGTTTGTGTGTGAGTGTGAGAGTATGTGTGTGTGAGCGAATGTGTGAGAGTGTTAATGTGTGTGTGTGTTAGAGTTTGTGTGAGAGAACATGTAAGAGTGTTAATGTGTGTGTTAGAGTTTGTGTGTGTGAGAGTATGTGTGTGTGTGAGCGAATGTGTGAGAGTGTTAATGTGTGTGTATAAGAGTTTGTGAGAGAGTTTGTGTGTGTGAGAGAATGTGTGAGTGTTTATGTGTGTGTTAGAGTTTGTGTGAGAGTATGTGTGCGTGAGAGAATCTGTGAGAGTGTTAATGTGTGTGTGTGTGTGTTAGTGTGTTGAGTTTGTGTGAGAATGTGTGTGTGAGAGAATGTTTGAGAGTGTTAATGTAATTCTGCTACTAATGCAGGATACAAGGCTATAAATGACTTTGTGCGTATTGCTATACAACAATACTGAAATGGACATTCATGTTATTTTTAAAAATCTATAATGATGCATAGTACATATCACTAATTCAGCACAGGACTTCAAAGCATCTGCATACAAAATAAAGGTTCAACACATTTTTAACTGACATTGGGCTAGATTACGAGTGGCACACTAAATATTTATTTATGAATAAATAGAACATATTCTATGTGAAGAACATTGGAATGTGAAATATTAATATTTCATGTCGGGGTAGCGCACTTGAAAAAACGTGATCGGTTTTGCCCTTGATTAATGGTGTTAGTTTTCCCGCCCCACTTTTTAAGCTCCATTGAAGTCTATGGGGGAATATGTTAACACGATAACAATATTCTACGTTCAGCTTTTCACGCAATGGGTTAGCGATCGTGCAAAAATGTTTTTACTTTCGACTTGTAATATGAGTGCTACCCCACGTGCAAAAAGCTTACTTCTTGCTAAGTTAATGCACAAGCGGGAGGGATAAATAGCGCTCCACTTATAATCTAAAATCTATATTCGAAAAATGTGCACTGTTTGCTGACCAGGGACAAACACATGGAAAATCCTTAAGGGTATTGTTTATATTATCGTGTTTGCATGTAGGGTCATATATAAATGTGCTCCTGTAATGAACAAGTAGTTACAGTTCAAAATATTGCAGGGTCATTTCTGGATCTGGATGCCCACCAATCTTGAAGTAGTAGAAAAAAAAAACAATACAATTTTAAGAGTTAAATTACAGGAAAGGCTGGTAAAAAACTTTATGTAATTAAATAATTTTTAAATCAAACAGCCAAAAAGGTGCGCACGCAAGGAGTTAAACCTCTCCATGGTTAAATATGACATTCAATGGAAATATAATAAGAAAAAAAAAGCTATTCAATATAATATAGGATTCAACTACTTGAACACTATATAGACAGTAAGTTCTATTTTACATGTGCATTTATCTAAACACAAATCTGCAGAATGCAAAAGAGGAAGTACCGATACCCACATACAGGAAGTTTTCAACATCATTTTTAGGTAACATATTTCTATCTTCATTTTCACATGCAAACAATCAGATGTAGAAATGTAAATTGGCACATGAAAGCAGAACCAACTCAAATGAAAGGATCTAACGTTACTGTTACAGAAGCTTCGATTCTGAAGCAAGCAAAACTCTTTCCTAAGGCTGGAGACAATTATATAACTTGTATTCCGTAGAACCTTCTTCTCAGTGCTGCATATTTAAAATGTTGTTTTCTTTTCTTTTAACTCTGGTTAGTTTAGGAAATGTTTTCATATGCGCGTTAAGTAAGGAAATAAAAACAAAGATTTAGACAACCATTGAAACAATAACTTTTACTAGAAGCATTTTTGCTTATACAAATTCACATTACAGGTCTATTATATGACTTTCTACAGTGTATTTAACCTCATTTTTTTGACGCTGCATCATTGTGAGATCGTGGCTGCATAATAAAATTTAAGATCACAAATAGATTCGGTCACAAAATATTTAGTTTTAAATGCACTTAAATTTAATCTAAAGAGAAAACTGATTAAGATTTTAGATAATCAACAAATTTCTACTGATAGCAGTGCGAGCAGAAATGGAATACCATTTATTGCTTTAAATCTCATGTGTTAATTCGTATAGTGGAAAGAGTCGCTACAAATGAAAACTCACTCGCCTCTCAGAAAAAAATACCCATTACCTTCAATTGTTGTAATATACAATTTTATGTCACTGTCAAAAATGTATTGCGTAGTTACCATATGTACAACCTTATGAAATATGCTATTGCTTTTTAAAAAATGATAAAGCTTAACACAAAACCACTCTCTAACTAAGGGCCTATCTATACAATTCCATTGACCTTAACATTTCCAGAAGGATTAACATACAACGGCAATATATTTTCTATCATACAACTCTTTACTTGAGCCCTCGCCATCAGACTTGCACACACTGTCTGTAATAGTATTTTATCATGTCTTTTTTGATGCAACTCTTTACAAGGAGCAATAGGTCCCTTTTTAAATCAACCTTAACCTTTTTGCATTTTTTACGCTACAATTGATTTTTTTAAGTAATTAGTTGGGGCTATCATCACTTGAGAATACTTAGACCAGAACCCATATATTGTAAGCCTACTTACAAATTATGTCTATGCTGTCATAGCTTTGCAAAGTGGCCCAGGCCTTTCAACAAGCTAAAGGGTTAAAGATCTATTTCCAAAAAATGTCTTATGTTTGTTTAGATGCAATATCATCAACACCACATTAAGCTCCCACTGATATTCAAACTCAAAAAGCTCATTTTTATATGATTTATTGACTGTAGTTTGTTATCATCTCATACATGCTTAGCCAAGCAAGTATTTTAATGATACAGGTGCTGGGTAAAAGTAATCTAATATTACTCCCGCTGGAAATTATGTTTGCAAAGCACAAAGCAAGCCTCATATTGTGGTAGAGGAAAATAGATATATAATGCTTTTGTACAAAACCCTCAATTATAGGTGTTTTATGCTGCCTTGAAGGAATAATATTACTAATTTTCTCTTCATGGTAACATTCTTTTTTTATATATTATTTTATAAATGACAAATAAAATGATCAGTGAAACTAAAATCAACATATGCAACAGCCAATTGTTCTATGACCAGATCATAGACAAGGAGTAAGGATCAAATCAATAGATGACAATATTTATCTGTCAGTCTTAGAGCAGAGCATTAACCTATCCCATTACCCATAAATAGTATGGATAACACAGGTCTACAGATATGTATACTGAATGTACATACCAGGCAATTTCACTACAATCAGCTTATTGACTACATGTCTGAGTGCAATCAATATACACAATTCATTGATACTGGTCTTGGCTAATGCACTTGATTTACTATCGACTTTTTGATGTTTCCCTGTGTAATCCAGTCATCAAAAAAATCTGCATTTATATGTAAACTTGTTTACTTTAATTCAGGCAGGTAAAATCAATTAACTGGTGTGAAACCATGAGGAACTGGAAGAATGTCTACATACTAGGCATGGGCATTCAGAGGTTTTGGATGTCTCCGAATGCAGAAGGCGGCGTCCACTCGCAGTGTTCTTGCACTTTTGTGAGCCAGATTTCGTCTTGTGAAAGTACAACGCACTAAGATCTGTGCGGCTGCCGACTTCTGCATTTCAATTTTAGAGGCATCCGAAACCCTGAATGCACATGCCTACATACACACTTCAAGGTTTATATGGTTTTATATGGTAATTTAGTGTATTAACCATACCTGACATACTATATGTTGTGTGATTTATTTTTAAAAGAGTTTTTACATTATTAGCAGTAATAAAGAGAAAAACTCAATTAGAAAAGGGATCTTTGTTCTAAGGTTGCCATTCGTACATGGAGCCCTTTGCCTTTTTTTTTTCCCAACACTATGGTTTTGTGTCAAAATGGTTGTGCCTAAGGTGCATAAAAAATGATTATATTTTCATTGACTTGCATTGTTACTAATCAGCAGCACGTGGTCTGAATTTTCTACACACTGAGCTAAAATCTGGATGAGTTAATAAATAGTTACTGTAGTTTTTAAAGGGAATTAATAACTCAGAGATCATTTTCCGCTATTAAATATAGTACCTGAACTTTGACATCCCTCTTGCAAAGGATCCTGCTGAGCTGTATTGGATTGCAGAGCTACAAATTAAACAGAAAAGGTAAATCAGAAAAGGATGTTGCAAAGACAACTGTGAGAATATTTATACATCAGCGCCTTACTTGCCACAGGGCACTATAGCACATGGTATGTGCACTGTCTGACACGAGCAGAAGAAATCTAGGTTTCCACACATATAAATGAATACAGAAGCTCCAAAACACAGTGTCCCTTGTCATTTTGTCTGTGGGAATCATACAAGGTCATAGTCACAACAAGTTAGACCTTGCTGCCAAACATAAGCAAAATAACAGGTACACTAACAGATCAACACTTATTTGCAACATTCACAGGAAAAGATTTATTTTTTATTATATGTATAATACCTTGACCTTGTTGTTGTCCTTGTGAATTCAAGACACTTTGACCGAGTTCACCATTCAACCACAACTGCATTCTTATAAATGGTTCTCGGCCCTTCTGAGTCAATTTGCTCCAAGGTTTTGGCCTTGACAGCATATCACTGACACTGCCTTGTGACAGTCCCAACACCTGCAAACGGAAGATAATATAAACTAAGAATTCACTATTAAACTCAAACAGAGGATACAAATTGCATTTTTAATTGAAGAAACAAACATTGTAGGCAAATAAAAAATCTATAATTCAAATGAAATTAACAGTTAATGGATACAGCATTTATTTAGTTTAATTGTCTGTATAGTTCTTCAGCGGGATGTCTGAAAAGTAAAGGCAGGTTTATTCAGCACAAATACCTATTAAAATATATTTTAAATGGAACAACGTAAAACTAAAATAATATATTGTCCATTTTATTAGCAGATTAGATGAATACTGTGAATATTTTATGCTCCTAACATTTGCTGGAAATCTATACTATAATCGCGGTTGTAACGCATCCGTCTCTATCGCCAGTTGTGCATGCATCCTCAAAGGAATGTTGGCTGCGCGAGGCAGCCAAAAGAATGTTGGCTGCGCGCGCAGCCAAATGAATCCACCTGGATACAGCGCTCACCTGGATGCAGCGTAGGCAAATCCGAAGCCTTAAAAAACCAAAAACATGCAACCGTCTGCATGAAATATCGAAAAAACACGTAACCGCACGCAAGAAATAAATAAAGAACACGTAACCGCCCACACAAAGTATAACAAAAAAAAACTACCCCCCCGCACAAAGTATATAAAAAAAAACTAACCTCCCGCACGAAGTATAACAAAAAAAAACTAACCTCCAGCACGAAGTATTAACAAACACCCAATCCGCAAATAACTTAATTAAAATATTAACCCCTTAACCGCCAACTCCTCACATCGCAATAAACCTAATTAACATATTAACCCCTAAACTGCCAACCCCCCACATCGCAATAAACCTAATTAACCTATTAACTCTTAAACCGACAACCCCCCAAAACGCAAATAACTAATTTAATTACTAAGCCCCCTAACCTAACACCCCCTAAATTAACCCCAATACTAAGTTACACTTAAATAAAACCAAACATTAAATTACAAAAAAATAATCTAAAATTACAAAAAATAAAAAAGTATAAAGTTACATAAAAAAATAAACAAAATGATCAAAAATAAAAAAATAAACCTAATCCCTATGAAAATAAAAAAGCCCACCAAAATAAAAACACCCCCTAAACTAAACTACCAATAGCTCTTAAAAGGGCCTTTTGTAGGGCATTGCCCCAAGTTAATCAACTCTTTTACATTTAAAAATTACTAAATCCCCCCTAACAGTAAAACCCCCCTCCCACCAAACCCCCCAAAATAAAAAAAACTAACACTAAAAGAACCTTTGTATAGGCATTGTCCTTTAAAGAGCATTCAGCTCTTTTCAAACTTATTAAATCCCTAATCTTAAAAAAAAATAAAAATCCTAACACTAAGCCCCAAATAGGTATTCACCGCTCCTGAAGTCAGGTGGAGAAGGTCTTCTTCCAGGTGGCTCCATCATCTTCTATCTTCATCCAGAGCAAATGTGGAGCGGAGCAGAGGTGCGGAGCTGGCTCCCCTGATGCGTGGAACCTCAGTGGCGGTGGTTCTCAGGGGCGTGGCGCCTCCTCTTAATGCGATCGTCCGTCGCACACTGAAGATTGAATGCAAGGTACCCCATATTTATTGGGGCACCATGCATTCCTATTGGCTGAAATTTTGAAATCAGTTAATAGGATGACAGCTACTAAAATCTTATTGGCTGATTTGAACAGCCAATAGGATCTCAGTAGCTCTAATCCTATTGGATGATTTCAAAATTTCAGCCAATAGGAATGCAAGGTACCCCAAATTGATTGCGGTACCTTGCATTCAATCTTTAGTGTACGACAGACATCGGATGAAGAGGAGCCTCCATGCCGCCGAGGACCACTGCTGAGGATCCACGCACCATGGAAGAGAGATCCGCACCTCCGCTGAGGATACACAGCTCTGCGCCTCCGCTCCGTGCCACCTTCACTCCGGATGAAAATAGAAGATGATTGAGCCACCTGGAAGAAGACCTTCTCCGCCAAACTTCAGGAACGGTGAGTACCTATTTGGGGCTTAGTGTTAGGATTTTTTTTTTAAGATTAGGGATTTAATGGGCTGAAAAAGAGCAGATTGCCCTTTTAAGGGCAGTAAAAGAGCTGAATGCCTTTTCAAGGGCAATGCCCATACAAATGCCCCTTTAGGGGCAATGGGTAGTTTAGCTTTTTTTAGTGTTTGTTTTTTTTATTTTGGGGGGTTTGGTGGGTGGATTTTTTTTACTGTTAGGGGGTAATTGGCAATTTGTTTAGATAAAAGAGCTGTTTAACTTAGGACAATGCCCTACAAAAGCACGTTTAAGTAGTATTGGTAGTTTAGTATTAGATTAGGGGGTGATTTTATTTGGGGGGGATTTTTTATTTTTATAGGGGTATTCGTTTAGGTTTAATTTTTTTATTTTGGATAACTTTGTTTATTTTTTTCTGTAATTTTACATTTTTTATTTTTTGTAATTTTAGCTTTGGAGGTTGTTGTTTTTTTTTTTGTTTTTTTTAAATAGACTTCCCTCTGGGAAGGCTTATTGCCTAGTATAAAATAGATAAGGAATATTCGTAAAACATGTATATTTCCTTTTTTTATTATTAAAGGTTTTTTTAGATATAATAACTATATTCCATGTACAAATATACAGTATATATAATGATAAACCAGTACTGGAAAAAATTGGGTCAAAATCTAGGAGCCAGCCCATAAGACAAAAACTTTTGGCCATTACAATTTTATTATATACACATACATTATATAATAGCTGCAAGGCCTAGAAAGGGTCCAGATACACCAAGCTAAATTTATGTTTGGCTGCTGGCAGCCTATTGAGGGAAGTGGACGCACCCATGGGTGTCTTGTGGACTCAAAAGTAGAGCCCTTTTATAAGCAGGTCTCTATATTACTGTGTATGTCATTGTATATATTGCATTATTATATCATAAATATAATGTAACATACTACTCAAAACATTTCTATCATCTACATTAAAAGACCACTGTTTAATTATGGGCTTTTTCCTGAAAGGTACAGTACCAAAGTGCACTCGTGTCAACCAATGAGCATTAGCAGGTAGTACTTGTAAGCCAATAAGCAGCAGGATAAAATACCTATTAACCAATGAAGATTGGTAGGATGTATACACCCGATACTGCTGTAGCAGAATCAATTTAAAATTTTACTTCACATTTTTAAATGTGGCTTTTTCCATACAGATTACAATTTTTTAGTATGTCCCCTTTAATTATGGGTCATATTTATATTATTTGCCACTGTAAAATAAAAAGAACTAATCCTTAATTATAGGTAATAAGACAAATTAGATTTCTCTTAAATGATATAGGAAACGTCAATCTTTCCAGTTTTCTACCTCACGGGTGTCTAACAGGATTTGCTTTCATTTCTTGGAGCACTGTTGATTAAATGTCATTATTGATAAAAACATAGAACAATACACACAGATACTGTGTGATGCAGCACACTGTGCACCGTACAAAGCAGCAGACGGATAAAGGGACAGAAGAAACTGGGATGATGGGTCATGATTTTGGGTTTTGGGCAATGTATAAGAAGGAGCATCAGTTAGGTTAATAAAGAAAGAGGTGAGGCCATACGGCTCCTCTTCTCACAAGTTTGGATTTGCAGGTCAGTTAAAAACTGGGTTGTGGGCCGGAAAAACCTATTGCAACCTATTTCTGTTAAATAAGTTGTAATTTCATGCTCTATTTGCCCCATAAAAGTTTAATTTTGAATTTACTCTCCCTTTAATAAACCATGTTGCAAATCAGGCCAATGAGAGAATGTGTTTTGCTTTCATGGGGACCATGGTGACAGGATATAATTTTAAGGCCCCAGTGGCTCCGCCTGGCTTTGACAAACCCTGACTTTAGAAAAGCAAAAATAAAAATAAAAAAAAATGTTGCACTCGTCTTATAAAATACAGCATATAATATAATATTTATCTTATCAGATTAATAAGAATCAGTAGCCAACACTCAGTAAAATAGAAGGTAATATTCTAGGTTACATGGAGTACGGATGCAATGCAAAAGCTCAACACTGTAACTTTAAAACATATTAATGCAAACGAAAAATATGCAGTCATTTTATAAGCCAATGTTAGAGGATACAAGATTTGAAAGAAGCTATATATTAACCCCCATGAATAATGTTCCCTTAAGGAAATGGCATAGTGACCTCATTACAAGCATGACTTCAGTTTATATACTTGTCATGGTTTAATTACCCTTTCCCAATAATCATTTTATATCCATTTCATATCAATCACAATTCTTAAAGGGGCATGGAAATCAACAGCATGATTGGGCTATATAGCCCACCCTACTATTTCAAGGTTTCTGCAAGTCGAAGTACATTGAAAAAATGCTGCTGCATGCACATGCCTGATGTGATTGTGTCCTAATTGTTACATATGCTCTTTACAGAGTACACTTACCAATCAGTGCTTGTGACAGTGCCAATATACATGTAGTGCCAACTTTGGAGTTTTTGTTTAACACACACATCATTATAGCAGCTGATACTCTGTATGTTACTTTAGTACAATTTAACTCATTCTTCATTCAATGGCTTCTTCACATTAACATAGCTATACATTGCCATATCATGTATTCTTGATTGGTGGGGTTAAATGACTTACATTCTTTAACAAACCCAGCTAAAGTTTAACACAAAATGGTAGTGGATATGGAATTTATTTCAACTCAATACAAATACCAAACTAATACATAAGGTAGCTACCATGGATGAACTGATTTGAGCTATACAAACCCCACTAGTGAGAAACTAGTGATCAATGCCACCAGGAGGTGGTCAAATGTGGATAACAGATGAAACAAGCTGATATTAAAGGGGCATTCAAGTCAGAATTAAACTTTAACGATTTAGATAGAGCATGCAATTTACTTCCATTAACAAAATCTGCACTCTTTTTATATTTACACTTTCTGAGTCACCAACTCCTACTGAGCATGTGCAAGAATTCACAGACTATGGGGCCTATTTATTAAAGGTCTTGCGGACCTGATCCGACAGTGCGGATCAGGTCCGCAAGACCTCGCTGAATGCAGAGAGCAATACGCTCTCCGCATTTAACATTGCACCAGCAGCTCACAAGAGCTGCTGGTGCAACGCCGCCCCCTGCTGACTCGCGGCCAATCGGCCGCCAGCAGGGAGGTGTCAATCAACCCAATCGTATTCGATCGGGTTAATTTCCGGAGATTGCTGTTTGCCTCATCAGAGCAGGTGGACAGGGTTATGGAGCAGCGGTCTTTAGACCGCTGCTTCATAACTGGTGTTTCTGGCAAGCCTGCAGGCTCGCCAGAAACACGGGCCCACAATTCAGAGCTTGATAAATGGGCCCCTATATGTATATGCATTTGTGATTGGCTGGTGGCTGTCACATGATACAGGAGGAGTGGAAATAAGACTTATCTTTGAAAATTGTCAGAAAAAAATCTTCTAGTCATTTGAAGTTCAGACTAAATGATATTGTATTGTCTTTTTACCATGCATTTGTTAATTATGCAAATCTACTGTATTTCCACTGCTACTTTAAGGTGATTTAAGCTGTGGTGGAAACATTATAGTTCTCATTTCTTGCAGTAAGAAATATCCAAGAATCTATTTTTACTTTTTACTGATTTACCGTTATAGGGATATATAAAAACTGACGTGTAGTTGTCTATTCCAAATGTTTCCTTTAAGTAACCACCTTTCAACAGTTTTATAAAGCAACCATGTTCTGTTGTGCCAACCCAAATATTTACTTATAATATCTGTATCCTGTACTTATTTCGACAATCCAGGAACAACATATACCTTCTGCCAAACTCACATGTGATCAGTTACACTCTATGACTTATTAAGGTAAAGAGTATGGCCAAATAAAGGCATTCTAAGAAACAACTAAATCAATAAACTTGTATTACTTAGCTTTTATACCAACATTTTCTTTGGAAAGATGAAAAAGGTAAGTTATACAATTCTATTTAAAAATTATATATTTTTTTAATTACCTTTTCTCCAAATATCCTTTGGCAGATCCCATTTTTTGCAAGCTTCTCTTTCACTTGCCGCGTTAATTCTATAGTATCAACCTCCTGGTACATGTAAATCTCATACTGCTCAGGAGTTAAGGGAGGGACAGTTGGTTTAGTTGGTTTGGACAGAGATACAACTGGTGATGAAGGCAGAGGACTGTTTTGCGGTGTCTCGCTTCTACTGGCTCCAGTCATACTGATTTCCGAGCTCTGCGAGTAAGGAGATTCAGCATTCGGCCACTCTTTCCAATATTCTGAAGATGATGAAGGACCCTGAAGTTGATTTCGCTCTGCCCTGTTCTGGGTCATTAGTTTCTCTTTCGCACAGTTGGTTTCCTCTACCTTTGTGTCCTCAGAAGAAGCTGTATTTCTTCTGTCATGAACAGTGTTCCACCAATGATCCTTCCACATGCTACCACGTCCAAGTTCATTTTTTACATGCCTAAGCATACCTTGCGTTGAATCTATGTTATGGAGATCTAGTATTGGCGATTCCTGTAACTCTTTTTTTACACCCGTTAGATTCTGCAAAGTAGAAATACCAGAGTCTAAAACTGATGTATGCTTCTTCAGTGTAATAGTTAATGGAGAGTAACTAGAAATTGAAGAAACTGATGATGTAGAGATAAGCTTGGGAGAAATGATGGAAAGTTCAGGTTGGGTTAAAGATGCCGTTTTTAAGGTAGGTTCAAAGGCAGCCTGCTGGGCTTCCATTTCACGCCTTGCTTGTTGCAGAATGGACCGAATAGCATCATCCGAATTACCACTGTTGGATGCTGAAGGAAGCTGAGCCGGCTCAGCTGCAAAGACAAAATAAATACTGTAAGCCATCAACTCGATTCTGATAATGAAATAAAGAATTATAAATAAATCACACTCTAAAGATACACAGCAAAAAATAAATAAAATGCCCAAATTATGAGAAACTGTATAAAACTGCAATTAAAAAGAAAAAAGTAAAAACACAAATCAAATCCCCGGAGTTTAAATGCAGGAGTTTACTCTAAAATATTGTCCAACCACATGCATGTGGGCCACTGTCTGACTCTATATTGCTTTTTAACAGGTTTTCTCTAATCATCAACCTCTCCTAGATTGCAACACACAGTTTGTCTTATGTGCCTTTTTTTATTCCTACTCTTCACATGCAAAGGTTGGAGAACCCTACACTATAAAGCAGAAAGATGAGATACAGACAATGATAAATTAGAAAGTCTTGAACTGAAATCAAATAAGCATCCACATAACTTAGAAACAGACTGTGAGCAACTGAATTACAGTAAAATATAGGTACAGTAATTGGAAAGTCTTTAAATACTACACAGAAGTTTCAAGGAAGCTTCTACATAGGAAGAAGAAACAACAATATTGGTAAATATGGGTAAGATGGTGAGAAAAAAAAATATCAATTAAAAAAAGAGCCCAAAGCAAATCACTGAACTGACTATGTATTTATTTATATATACTGTACCTGTTCTCGGGTATTGTGCAGTTTGCTCATTTTAATGGTACATATATCACATTCTATATGTAAATTATCTTTATACTGTTGAGGTCTGAGAAAGCAGAATCATAAAGGAAGACAAGATCTAAATGACTGTAATGTTTAATGAATTCATTATGTTTTGTACTTGGCGCAATCCCATATCTACTTCTGTAGATAAGAAAAACGTGTGAGATGTCGGGAGGTAACTGAAATGTGCATGGATACATTTACACTTTAAATAGAAGCATTTTTTCAATGTACTTCCTTAAGCAAAAATGCTTCTAGCAAAACGTATTACTGTTTTCAGCAGCATACCCACATATGCTGTGAGGTCTGCTGCACCAGTATTCAAACACCAGACCTTCTAAGAGTCCGCAGTGGCTTCTATGATACAAATTAAGTCTTCCCAGACACAATAAACACCACCAGCAGCTCTCTGAGCTTGAATATTGGATGCATGGGCCCTCACAGCATATGTGCATATGCCCCTTGAAAAACAGTAATAACTTTTACTACAAGCATTTTTGCTAATGGAAGTATATTGCAATAATGCTTTTATTTAAAATTGAAATGCATCTTATGCACATTTCAGTTTTGACCTTTCTATTGCTTTAACACCTATCATTAATTTTATCTCTGAATATCTACTTACGCATATAGCATTTTTCTGTTAAAAAAAATCCTTATAGCTAATAAGCAGCCAACCTTGTTGGTGTTTTAAATAAATTACAAGCTGTAGCCTAAGATTGCGGAACTAAAGACCTGCAGGCAGGATATGGCCCTCAGCTTGATTTTGTGAGGCCTATTAAACAAGAATATGAAGAGGGGAGAGAGAGGAAATAACAAGGAGAGAAGGAAAACAGAACAAACACAAGATATAGAAAAGAAATCCAAGTAAAAATTGCTGAGAAAAGGAAACTTGATGAGGAGAGAAATTAAAATGTGTGTATTAAGAATAGAGGATAAAGAGAACCCAGTTAAAAAAATAAATATAGCTTTTTGTGTATTGTCATTTCAGCTCGAATAAAGCTTGTTTAAACCTAAAAACAAAAAAGTGTATCGATAGATACTGTTTGTGAGTCTAGTGTTGTATCTATGCTAATAAATAAAAAACTTGTGTAATAATGATAAACAATAATACAAAATGTATTATTATAGCCAAAAAAAATAAATAGATTAATCTTCTGTGCTAGCAGATTAACAACGTATAATCATTTATATGTTTGGCCGATTGTATTTTTTTGTATGGTGCCGGGGCTGTTATTAGAATACGTTTTCTCCCACGGTTCTGGACGGCATTCACTTACCAGTTTTCTGCACCTGCAGCTCTCGTTTGGCTTGCTCTAAAATAGACTTAATGGCATCATCTGAGCCAGTCTCTGGCGTTCGGATTCTTGTAGTGATATTTCCTGAAGTGAAAATATTAACCGATTTTAGATATATCTCATCTAACACACTCATGTAACATTTCATCAGAATCACCTTCCTTAACATTTAAGCATCTCCTGTTGAACATGAGACTGATCTATTTGTACACTGAATTAAAGGCACAGCAAACACCTTAAGAAATGTAATCTAAAATGATTAGTTATGAATAACAAAACAACTTTGCAATATATTTTGTACTATTTATTGTGCCCCTTTTTCATGTAATTTAGCTGTGATAATTTCAAAATATCAGATTTCCAGAACTTGAAAATGCACCCTGCTGACTCTTCAATGGTTACTGTGCTACATATCTATCCCAAACTGGCTTTATCAGATAACAACTGCAAAACAACTAATTTTAGACTTTTTAGCAAACATTTTGCTACATATTATTTTAATAAACTCTGTAATGCACACTGTTATAAAAGGCATCTTTTGCAAATAATGGCAGGCACGTGCACACTGAATATCACTGCCCACAGGTTCTCTATGCTTTAAAATCCACACTAAGAACCTGCACAAAGTAGCAATATTGTATTTTGTTTTTTAGGGGTTTTTTTAAACAAATTTTATGTTCCAACATTTCATAAAAATGACCTGCTTGACTATACAGCCTAAATAAGCTGTTCATTTTTTTATTTATTTTTTAAACTACAACACAAAGTTGTGCAAAAAGAAAATACTATACTGTTGTGATATCCATTAAGGTTGAAATGCTTAGGAGACAGCAGATATGAGTGCTGAGTGCACTGCCCCTTTTAAAAATGCTTTTTTAGAAGCAGGATATTAAACGAATCAACAAAAGCAGGATATTTGGCCAGACAGCAAAAGATAGTTGCCAAATTTCGATCAAGTAAAAACTATTTTTAGATATGGCTGGTCTAAACTCTGCTTTCTGTTGGTAACACTAATGAGATGTAATAGTATATCTTCTTGGCAAGACTATGTTAATGTACAACACTGAATGAGTTATATCAACAGATATTTACATAAACACACATAAATCAAAAACTCTGGCATTCTTTTTCTCCACCAAGGTTACATTCTGAAGCCGTATATGCTACCTAACAAATCTCCTAGAATTAACAATTCAAATGTAATCACAATTAGCTATTTTCTGTGGTTAGCATTCAATCAATATTTTCTGAGTATTAAAACCTTTGACTTCAGTATGTATAAGTCACTGTAATTCTGCTCTCCTCCTGAGGTACAAAATAGGACTGTTTAGATCAAAGCAGGCATGAAGCCCACGGAATTGCCTCTACAAGATTGTAAACCGATATAGGCCTTCTAAGCACCATTTAGCAGAAGATTAACAAAGCATTTGGCCAAAGGTGGTCCCATCTCAGTTTTTTTTATACCTAATTAATTTTGTCTTCATTGTGTTCCGCTCTTTCTATATTGTTTTGTCCTTCATTTAATTTACTCATTTAGTTATCTGTTTATTAAAAGAAAGCCATGTTCCATGATTTTCAACAGTGATACGATTTATTTCCTCTTAGAAGACAAAGTGACACATTATTTATACATGTGTGCCATATTTTTATTTTATTTAGTAATTAAAGCTTTAATGAACACAACATAAAAAAAATCCCCCACTACAAAAGTAAGTAAAATATAAAATAGTTTTTATATGGTTTTAAAAGGATTTTAAGTCAAGGGATACTAAACTTTCTAATTTACTCCTATTATCAATTTTTCTTTGTTCTCTTGCTATCTTTATTTGAAAAAGCAGGAATGTAAGCTTTGGAGCCGGCCCATTTTTTTGTTTAGCACCCTGGGTAGCGCTTGCTGATTGGTTGGCTACATTTAGCCACCAATCAGCAAGCACTACCTAGGTGCTGAACCAAAAATAGATAGCAAGAGAATTAATTAAAATTGATAATAGGAGTAAATTAGGAATTTATATCTGAATCACGAAAGAAAAAAAATGGGTTTAGTATCCCTTTAAACACTTTGAGAGATTGTAATACAAAATGTTTAATTCTATGTAGTAGAACAAATATAAATATACTTTCAATTTTCTCCCCTTGCCCTGTAATTTAAATTCTGAAAAATATGGGCTATCCAATTCCTGATAGAAGCGCAGGGGTGGACTCTAGATTTAAAGGGCCATAATAGTCTATCAATTACATGCTCTAATCCGTTAACCACCATAACTGGGTTAAACACACAGCAGAAGTGCTGCTCTTGACCTGCAGTGCACTGCTGGTCCCTAGCAAAATCCGTCACATCCAATCAGCAGCGCTAGTTGCACTTCTGAGTCATGCGACTAGCCCTGTTGATTGCATTAGCGGCAGGTTTCAGTTCGGACCAGCAGTGCACTGCAGGTCAAGAGCTGCACTTCTACTGTGTGTTTAACCCCTTTGCAGTAGTTAAATACATAGCAAAGCAGGGTTGATTGTATTAAAATTACATACTGTAACGGAATAGAGCAAGACATTTGCTGACTATTGCGACCCTTGAACAAATATTTATTACCCACTGTTATTGGTTGCACAATTTAGTGACCGATTTATAACTGCCCTAATATGGCTTCACCCATTGCTTTACAGACACTAAAACTTCACACATTCTTTTCAGTATTTAAACTACCAAATCAGATATATATCAGGTTAATTTCTGTTTTGAACACATAAATTAATCTACCTTTTATTTAGTGTTTAATGTTCATTTAAAGATGAAGGCTGGTTTAAACCACAAATTAAATTAAAATCAGCAATAGATTTTAATTTTAAATACTTCAGTAATTGTTATATAGGTTGTAGGGAAAATCTTTCCACAAACTATCTCCCCCTTTAAACATAACCAAAGGTTTAATCTATTTAGTAGTTTCTTTAAGTTACAATATGAATTCTATCTGATGCATCATGCATGAGGAATTGGAATCACTAACAAGAAATATTACATTAGCAAGGCTTTCAATGCTCATAGAAAGATATTGAAAATATACAGCAAGCATTTAATTTTACTTGAAGAAAGCTGACAAGTGTTTATTTAAATTGAGCATTAATCTTTATTTTCAGGTGCTAGTGTCAGCATATTTAAATAAATACCATAATAAATCTTTCCATTTGTTCACAATTATCTGCTTCTAAACTACTGTAATTACGGGAAAAATAAGATATTGATGTAAGAAGGAAATTGTTGACTAATTTTTGAAAATATTATAATGGTTGACAAATGTATTACAAAGGCACTAAGTATATGGGGGCTGCCACATAATTTTGTAAGAAAAAGGGCATTTCATACTTAAATCTGTGCAGAAAAATAAAAAACAAAATTAGGAGCCAGGACTAGAATTTTAGGTGTGAGCTACCTGGCTAATGGGATTCGTGAAGCCTTATCAAAGCTATTCTGTATTTGCTATCCTTAAAGGAACTCTAAACACTATATTAATTTCATGAACCTCCCTCTAATTTCCTGTCTTGTGGCCTAAGAGAACTAAGTAGTACTGGGCTGCAGTAATTAAAGGGACACTGAACCCAAAGCTATTTTTTGGTTCAGTTCCCTGGACAGCACTTGTTTATTGGTGGGGAATTGATCAACCAATCAGCAAGAACAACCCAGGTTGTTCACCAAAAAAGGGGCCGGCATCTAAACTTACATTCTTGCATTTTAAATAAAGATACCAAGAGAATGAAGAAAATTTGATAATAGGAGTAAATTAGAAAGTTTAGTATCCCTTTCCTTAAAATCCTTTTAAAACCATATAAAAACTCTTTTATATTTTACTTGCTTTTGTAGTGGGGGATTTGTTTTACGTTGTGTTCATTAAAGCTTATGTATATGTACATGTGTATGTTTGCACATTTATGTATGTACATGTAGGGATGCACCGAAATTTCGGCCGCAGAAACGTTTTGGTCGAAAATGGCATTTTTGGCTATTTCGTTTTTCATTTTTTTTGCCGGTTATTTCTGGTAAAATTATTGTGTAGCATATTCCAAATTTGATGCTACCCTAGAGCTGCTGTTTGAGTTCATTTCTTGACTTACTGTTTCTCATATAATAATAGTTTTCTAGGACTATACTTTATTTGGATAATTGGTAAAAAAAAAAAATGCTGTTAAATCTGATTCTGTTACACAGAACTAAATACAGAATAATACAGTATATTGATTATTTAATATTGTTTTAAGTAGGGATGCACCGAAATTTGATCGCAGAAACATTTTGGCCGAAAATGGCATTATTGTTTTTTGCCTGTTTTGTTTTCTTGGTTAAATTAGTGTGTAGCATATTATTGTTTTAAGATATTTTTTTCGGATTCGGTTTCGATCCAGAATTTCCATTTCGGTGCATCACTATGTACATGTGTATGTATGTATATGTGTTTGTTTTCATATAAGGGAGTAATTTTAACGTGGTAAGCAGACACTTCTGATATCATAAAAAGTGTTCATCTTTAAATAATAGCCTAATAGAACAGCAAAATAAATTGCAACAAAAGGTACACGTTTTAATGTTATGCTGTTGGATATTTTGCTTTCCAAAGAAGGAATAAATGTAAAACATGATTACAGTAGCTAAATTCTTTGGCCATTCTGGAGTGGGAAGCAGGCCAAGCCTGGAGTTTTATTTTCCAATGATCTAGTTTAGAAATGATTACAGCAAGCCCGTGCTTTGTTTTATACTTACTATCTCTGTTTTTCCTTCAGATTCCAGGCCAGAATCAAATGCTACTGCTTAATGACAACATGTGCAGTGGGTACAATCTCATACCACAAAATGGCTGCAAACAAAAACACCTGCTTGTGACATACCTTCAGACCCATTTCTTCTTTTCGGAACTTCCTGAAATAGTCTGTTCAGGTTCTGGCCTGGATTCTCTGTTGAAAAACACGTTTGGTAAGAACAAAACAATCGGGAAAAATTGTTACTTTTTTATGTCATGGCCTAAGCAATATGAAAGATTTTTATGCAGTGATTTATCTGAGCAAGCATGTATGTCTAGTACTACAAAACGTAAAATATTTTACTAAATGGGCATGTGTTCAATGAGAAAGGGACACTGTACTCATTTTTGTCTCTAATTAATATGAAAAAACACTATTTAAACATGAATAATAACAGGGAATGCATTGACAGGAAATGCCTATCAGCCAATTGGCATAAGCAGGAAGTACCTATCGACTAATGAGCATTGAATGGAAATACACAACTAATGCTGTTGTTCTGTCTTAAATTGAATCAGCTTTTACTTCAAATTATTTTAGATAAAGAAACAAACATTTTAAACATATTAAAATACTGCTCTTTCATATGAATCAGTCAACATTTTAGTACAGTGTCCCTTTAATAAAACAAGTCTACTTAGGTGAGACAGAACAAGGGCTATTTGTTAATCCCATAAATAATGCTGTTAAAGGGACATTATACACATTTTTTCTTTGCATAAATGTTTTGTAGATGATCTATTTATATAGCCCATAAAGTTTTTTTTTTTAAAATAAACGTATAGTTTTGCTTATTTTTAAATAACATTGCTCTGATTTTCAGACTCCTAACCAAGCCCCAAAGTTTTATGTGAATACTGTCAGCTACCTTCTCCAGCTTGCTGCTGTTTGTGTAAAGGGTCTTTTCATATGCAAAAGGAGGGGGGAGTGTCTTATTTGCCTCTTGCAGTGGGCTTTCCAGCTACCTTTTCAACAGAGCCAAACTGACAGCTTCTAAGTAAGTTTTTAAACAGTTTTATACTGGATTTTTATATCAGTATCTGTGCATCTTATTATTTATAGTAGTGTCTATTACATGCAGTTATATGAAAATGAGTGTATACTGTCCCTTTAATAAATAGAGCAAATATTTCATACATGAAAAATATATATTATATTGTACTAACTTGTAAGAATTTTAATTTAAGTTTGTCATTAAAGGGACATTAAATTACAAATTTAACTTCCCATAAAATGTTTGTGTATAAAAAAAAGTTTTTTCATTATTTTTTACTTCCGGCTATTTCCTGTAATTTAAATTCCCTCCCATCTGACCCCAGAGAGATTGGAGTTCATCATACAGAATTCCGAGCTCAGAATTTGCAACATGGTAATAGTGATTGCTTATAAAGGGACACTGAACCCAAATGCCAAATGTTTTCTTTTGTGATTCAGATAGAGCATGCAATTTTAAGAAACTTTCTTATTTACTCCTGTTATCAACTTTTTCTTGGTATGTTCATTTGAAAGGAAGAATGTAAGTTTAGATGCCGGCCCATTTTTGGTGAACAACCTGGGTTGTCCTTGCTGATTGGACAGCACCAATAAACAAGTGCTGTCCATGGTTATGAACCAAACCTTTGCTGGCTCCTTAGCTTAGATGCCTTTTTAAAAAAAAAAAAGATAGCAAGAGAACGAAGAAAAATTGATAATAGGAGTCAATTAGAAAGTTGCTTAAAATTGCATGCTCTATCTGAATCATGAAAGAAAAAAAATTGGGTTCAGTGTCCCTTTAATCAGTTCAGAAGCTCAGTAAGATCTTTCCCACAATGGCCACAGTAGAGGAAATAAAATAAAAATACTCAAGACGATTGTCAAGGGGTTGTCCGTGGACTGCAAGAACAATACAAAACTACTGTTTTAAATGCACTTTAAGCTGTTTTAATGTCCCTTTAAACCCATGCTGTGCTATGATGGACCTTGCTAAAATTAATAAGTAAACTTTAAATTTGAACACAATACTTTGAAGTTACACTGCTGAGTTTTCAAAACATTTGGATGCAATAAATACTGATTTTACATGTAGGCCCTGTATTTGCTTTAAATGTGAAAAGTAAATGATATGCATAATAATCAGTGTGATTTATGACATGATTAACATATTTCATGGAACAAACTCACCTCTTTGCCTGCCTTGTATGCTGCGAAGTGCAAGGATGTTCTGTTCGTCTGAAAGAAACTGCTTCATCTTGTGGAATGGCTCCTTCCCTCGAACAGTTAATTTATTCCATGGCTTGGGCCTGGCAAGTATCTCACTTACAGAACCCTGTGACAGTCCCAACACATAGTGTCCAAAAATCCGCTGCCCAATATTGTGCTTGATCAACTGCTCTTTCACTTGACGTGCAATTTCTGCAGTGTCTATTTCCTCTCCTTCTGAGACACTCCCAGCACTTTCTGATTGGCTGGGAGAAGAGGCCATGCCATTAACATCCGGGCTAGGCTGTTGTAATGGACTTTGGGAAGATATGGAGTTTGTGCTGAAGGGACCTGTTGAAAAAATCATACTTGTGCTTCCTGCTTCCTGCATTGCCTTGGAGTAGAAGGACTGCATTAGCTGTCGCTGGAGAAGTGAATTTAGTGCAAATTTTCCTGTTGAGGCCAAGGGCAAAGTAGGGCTTGCAACAGATGAGCTGAAAAAGTCTTGGTTTAAACCCGTTGGTGAAAACTGGTGTGTACCATTAGTATTGGAAACCTGCTCCCCAGTATTGCGGAGCAACTGTGAGGGAGGAGAGGCCGGCAAAGTTGCAGGACGCTGAATCTCATGCTGGTCTTTCCCTTTTCTCCTGGCTGACCCTACAAGAAAGGTCAAACATAATGCATTATGGGGGATTAAAAGGGAAAAACCAAGATAAAAACGCAAAGTTTGCCCCACAAAGTGAAAAAGTGCAATTTTTTTAAAAAAAAACAAGGGCCAATGAGGTTTTTAAATTGAATTTTCTGTAAGCCAAACTAGGCCCCCAAAAACAAACAACATGCATTTCATGTTTGTACCTTTCTTGTACAGTTTGATGCAGCCTGGAGAATAAACTATTATAATCTAGTGCACTTCACCTATATAACTCATGGAATAAACATATATGGTCACATACAACACATCTTGACATTGACTTTCATCCAAGTACATCAACTCGTACCTCACAGCAAACATTTACTTAGAAGTGTGGTCTAGTGTTATGTTGGTTACAATATATATATATTTATATTAAATACAACAGATTGGGTATATTACAATTGTATAATTATTTTGCCAAGGACACCTATTAATCAAATATGGTGCTGTATAAACCTGTAAAAGAAATCTCATGTCTAATCTGAAATTATACAGCCAATCTTCTCTAAAAAATGTATAACTGCCCATAATATTATTCCGATATTTAAGTAATAAATCCAATATGATAAAGTGATAATTACTAGACATACATATGAGGCTGACCCGCACAAAGGTGGACTGACCTGCAAGCTTGTGCAATGCTCTGCAGATCTCACTGTCCTGTATTGGACTGAGCCAGCTCTATGCTACCACTGGAACATTTCCTGTAAATTACGCTAGTTAATTAAGCAGATAACAGCAGCTATGAAAATGTATTCAAGCAGAACTTTTGCATCCAACCTCCTTTCCCAGTGTTGTGCGGGAGGAGGGGGGAGGGTAGAGAACAAGCTCATAATGTTGTAGCATAATAGCCTACAAATCTGCCATATTCTAAGGTAATTACTCTTTTTTTTTAAGCAGTGTCGCTGAGGTCTTCAAGATGCATTCTATTATCCAGCTTACACTCTTTTCAAGTCAAACATTATTCACAGAACCTGTTGTTCATTAATCTTGCTGTCATTTGTTCCTAACACAGCCTTTCCTTCAACATTTTTTTCCATTTTTAGATTAAAAAAAAAGTGAAATCGACTTACCGCTTAGGTCACTGTTGGAAATACGTAACGTGGCATTTTCTGACTGCATTGCCCGGTTCTTCTCCAGTAACAACACCTCCAGTGGTTTCGATGCATCCTAAACAATGTTTAAATTGTTGTTTATTACTCTTTGGTATTAGGCAAATCATTTATCAGTGGCATAAACTCAATCCGATTATCAGTTTAAATTCCCAAAAACACAACGTAGCCTTAGGATCACTCTGTAACAGATGATTAGTAGAATGATAAACTGCCAGAACTAGGTTAATGGAAAGACAAATTTTTAAGGTGTCCACACAATTATATTATGTTTAAAATATGTATTACGGTGAAGTACACCAAAGGTTTAAATAACTATTTCAATCATAAACAGATTAAAAAAAAACACTATTTAGATATGTTTTTGCATGAAAAAAGGTTAAAGGGACAGTGTACTGTAAAACGGTTTTCTTTTTAAACAAGGGCCAATCACAGTTGGGGGTGGGGGTACATGGGAGGGCCAGCCATTATTCTGGGCTAGTGCCCCACCCCACAAGGCTGCCGATTGTTATAAAAGCTTCAGAGTTTAAAATGTATGGGAAGTTGTTCCTTTAGGTATTTTTGTACATGAAATAGCACAATAAATTGAACCCACTACTCAATTAAATGGGCAGAGCTTGCATTGAGAGCAGATCTCATTAGTTTTGTCTCTCTAGTTAGAGAAAAAAAAGTCATGTTTGTCTTATCTTCAACTGTATACACAGACAAATAAAGAACAAAGAAAAATGTACATTTTAGTATCTCTCTGTAACACCCCCCCCACCCCCCAAACTGGGAGCATAATTATTTCTAAAACTCAGCGCTGCAGAATCTGTTGGCGCTCTACAAATAACCGATAATAATAATAATAAAACCTCTTGTTTACATATCTTTTCTATAATCAGAATTTATGTATTGAATAAGTGGGGATATAACTGGTAAAATAAGCTATTTTGAATGACAAAATAAAGGTAAATTAGCTATTTGTAAACAATTTAACACAAATCCAGCAAGTAAAACTGATCATTGGTAACACATTAAAGGGGAGAAATAAATAATAGTACATTAAACCTTTGAGTTAAAGCGGTTTGTTTACAGAAAACATAGGAATAAATATCACTGGCAGCTAAGGGAAAATCCCTCACTTATATTGGTGGAGAGGGAAACAACCCACAAGTATAACATTTTTGCACATGAGCATCCATTTTTCAGAAAACAAAACCTGTAACAAATTTAAAAAAATACCTAATTATAGATGTGACAAAAAAGAAACATTAATTGTATGTCTGTTAAAGAATAAGCTATTCAAATGAAACAATAACAGAATTTAGGACATTGTATATTTATATAGTTATATACTGTGGCTTCCTGGTACCCAGAATTCCTTGACCCATGAATTAATCTCTGCAGCTGCTTTGATAGCACAGAGATTAAATTTAAACTGTAGTTAATAAATACTGCGTTAAAAAGGGCAGCGAGAAAGAACATTCCAACCACATATAATTTTAGCATCTGTAACCCCAGCTTGTCATAAAAACAGAATGAATTAGCATATCTGATCATACAAAGGCATTATGTACTCTACCTGCGCACCGTGTCCTTCAGACTGAGCAAACTCCATGGATTTCAGGATGCTGGAAAGAGGAACAATGAACAAATTATTTGCTGTTTTGCCACATCTAACAACAACTATGCAAATCTCCAACTCCTAATTTCCACCATTTTAGAAAGACTACTGAAAGCGATAACTTTCACATCTCTCCTCACAGCAAAATAATCTGTTAATGAATAAGAATATAAACTAGATTTGAAATAAAGCACATATTCCGTATGGGTCATTTAAATAATGCAATTCTTATTCCCACAAGGCCACATCACAGCATAAAATTAAATGTTAATAAGGATATAACATTTGAAGCTGTCAGATTGTGTATTCATTTATTAGTGAAGCTGGAAGGAAGTTAAATTAGCATAAAAGTTATATTAAAACAACACTAAGTGTTTTATAGTTAATATGAACCACATGAATATATCTGAATAAATTAATGTATGAGGTCGCTAACATGATTAGCGATTACAATGTCAATAGATGCATTGTGCATTGTTGCTCTCCAATTGTCCAAAATATGAGCTTTGTATTCAGAGATCCAAAGGCAGTCATTACTAAAAGGGCTGGACAATAATCATTTTCATATAGTTTTGTACCAGAGCTACCAAATTACAGTTTTTACTGTAACCCAAGAGTTTCAAGAACATTTTCCAATTACAAAAAAAAGCTCTATAATAAAGTTAAAGGGACAGTTTACAATAAAATTGTAATAGTTTAAAAAGAAAGATAATGCCTTTACTACCATTCCTCAGTTTTGTACAAACAAGATTGTTATATTAATATACTTTACACCATTTTAAACCTCTAAATTTCTGTCTGTTTCTAAGCCACTACAGGCTTATCACATGCTTTATTATTAGCTTTTCACAACAGGAGACTGCTAGTTCATGTGGGCCATATAGATAAATGTGTTCACGTTCAAGGAGTTATTTAAGATTTAGCACAAAACAGTACTAAATGCAAGTCAATAGATAATAAATAAAAAGTCATGTGATCAGAGGGCTGTCAGAAGAGGCTTAGATACAAAGTAATCACAGAGGTAAAAAGTATATTAATATAACTGTGTTGGTTATGCAATGGGTAATAAAGGAATCATTTATCTTTTAAAACAATAACAATTATATTGTAGACTGTCCCTTTAAATCGTAAAACTAAAAGAAAACAATATGATAAAACAATCAACATAAATAAAATAATACCAACTAAAAATACTAAGGTACAACTACTTCCTAATTCAATACCTTGTCTGTCTGTCTACATACATATGATTATTTACAAGACCAGAACCAGCTACACATGGAAGAGCCTGTATTACATTGCAAGACAGTCAAACAATATGAGTGGAAAGTTTACCTTAAAGGAATATTAAAACAAAATGCTCTAATGATTGCATACAACTATGTGTTTAACCATATAGTTAAATCAGCTCCAGAGCAGGCACTACTGAGACCTTGCTGAAAACAACTGGTAAGCCAATGACAAGAGACATCTGTGTGTAACCACCAATCACCATCCAACAGGGCATTGCTGCGTCTGAGCCTATCTAGGTACTTATCTAAATCATAAGAGTCTAAAGGAACATGAAACCCATTTTTTCTTGTTTTGATTCAGATAGAGCACACATTTTTATACTACTTTACAATTTATTTCTATTATCAATTGTGCTTCATTCTCTTGATACCCTTTAATGAAGGAACATCAGTGTACTTCTGTGAGCTAGCTGAATACACCAGAAAGCCAATGAAAAGAGGCATATATATGCAGCCACCAATCAGCAGGTGGCTCCCAGCTCCTAAGCCTACCTTGGTATGCTTTTCAACAAATGACATTAGGAGAATTTAGCAAAGTAGATAATAGAAGTAAATTGGAAAGTTTTTTTTTTAAATCCTGTGCTCTATCTGAATCATGAATTAAAAATGTTGAGTTTCATGTCCCTTTAATTTTGACTTTTCATGTACATTAAGTATCTGAATTTGGATCCTCAGACTATAATTCTGTGCACATAAATAACTCAATTTATAGAACTACCAGTAAGTGTTAAATGAGCACAATTTTTTAATTCTCATTCTCAACAATTTAACAATTAACCTTAAAGGGATACTAAATCCAAAAAAATTATTTCATGATTCAGACAGAGCATGCAATTTTAAAGGGACATAATACCATATGCTAAATCACTTGAAACTGATGCAGTATAACTGTAAAAAGCTGACAGGAAAATATCACTTGAGCATCTCTATGTAAAAAACAGAATTTATGCTTACCTGATAAATTACTTTCTCCAACGGTGTGTCCGGTCCACGGCGTCATCCATAACTTGTAGGAATATTCTCCTCCCAAACAGGAAATGGCAAAGAGCACAGCAAAAGCTGTCCATATAGTCCCTCCCAGGCTCCGCCCCCCCAGCCATTCGACCGACGGACAGGAGAAAAAAAGGAGAAACTATAGGGTGCCGTGGTGACTGTAGTTAAAGAAAGAAATTTATCAAACCTGATTAAAAAACCAGGGCGGGCCGTGGACCGGACACACCGTTGGAGAAAGTAATTTATCAGGTAAGCATAAATTCTGTTTTCTCCAACATTGGTGTGTCCGGTCCACAGCGTCATCCATAACTTGTGGGAACCAATACCAAAGCTTTTGGACACGGATGAAGGGAGGGAGCCAATCAGGTTACCTAAACAGAAGGCACCACGGCTTGCAAAACCTTTCTCCCAAAAATAGCCTCCGAAGAAGCAAAAGTATCAAATTTGTAGAATTTGGCAAAAGTGTGCAGAGAAGACCAAGTCGCTGCCTTACATATCTGATCAACTGAAGCCTCGTTCTTGAAGGCCCATGAGGAAGCCACAGCCCTAGTAGAGTGAGCTGTGATTCGTTCAGGAGGCTGCCGTCCGGCAGTCTCGTAAGCCAATCGGATGATGCTTTTCAGCCAAAAGGAAAGAGAGGTAGCAGTAGCTTTTTGACCTCTCCTCTTGCCAGAATAAACGACAAACAGTGAAGACGTTTGTCTGAAATCCTTTGTTGCTTCTAAATAGAAATTAAAAGCACGGACTACATCTAAATTGTGTAACAAACGTTCCTTCTTTGAAACTGGATTCGGGCACAAAGAAGGCACAACTATTTCCTGGTTAATATTTTTGTTGGAAACAACTTTTGGAAGGAAACCAGGTTTAGTACGCAAAACACCCTTATCTGAATGGAACACCAGATAGGGTGGATTACACTGCAGAGCAGATAATTCAGAAACTCTTCTAGCAGAAGAAATAGCAACCAAAAACAGAACTTTCCAAGATAACAACTTGATATATATGGAATGCAAGGGTTCAAACGGAACCCCTTGAAGAACTGAAAGAACTAAATTTAGACTCCAAGGAGGAGTCAAAGGTCTGTAAACAGGCTTGATCCTGACTAAAGCCTGTACAAAAGCTTGAACATCTGGCACAGCTGCCAGTCGTTTGTGCAACAAGACAGATAGAGCAGAAATCTGTCCTTTTAGAGAACTCGCTGACAATCCCTTATCCAAACCTTCTTGTAGAAAGGAAAGGATCCTGGGAATTTTAATCTTACTCCATGAGAATCCCTTGGATTCACACCAACAGATATATCTTTTCCATATTTTATGGTAAATCTTTCTAGTCACAGGTTTTCTGGCTTGTACCAGAGTATCTATCACGGAATCCGAAAACCCACGCTTAGATAAAATCAAGCGTTCAATCTCCAAGCAGTCAGCTGGAGAGAAACTAGGTTTTGATGTTCGAATGGACCTTGTACTAGAAGATCCTGTCTCAAAGGTAGCTTCCATGGTGGAGCCGATTACATATTCACCAGGTCTGCATACCAAGTCCTGCGTGGCCACGCAGGAGCTATCAAAATCACTGAGGCCTTCTCCTGTTTGATCCTGGCTACCAGCCTGGGAATGAGAGGGAAAGGTGGAAACGCATAAGCTAGGTTGAAGGCCCAAGGCGCCACTAATGCATCCACTAGAGTCGCCTTGGGATCCCTGGATCTGGACCCGTAGCAAGGAACCTTGAAGTTCTGACGAGACGCCATCAGATCCATGTCTAGAATGCCCCATAATTAGGTCAACTGGGCAAACACCTCCGGGTGAAGTTCCCACTCCCCCGGATGGAAAGTCTGACAACTCAGATAATCCGCCTCCCAGTTGTCTACTCCAGGGATGTGGATCGCAGATAGGTGGCAGGAGTGATCCTCCGCCCATTTGATGATTTTGGACACCTCTCTCATCGCCAGAGAACTCCTTGTTCCCCCCTGATGGTTGATGTAAGCAACAGTCGTCATGTTGTCTGATTGGAATCTTATGAATCTGGCCTTTGCTAGTTGAGGCCAAGCCTGGAGAGCATTGAATATCGCTCTCAGTTCCAGAATGTTTATCGGGAGAAGAGACTCTTCCCGAGACCATAGGCCATGAGCTTTCAGGGAGTCCCAGACCGCGCCCCAGCCTAATAGACTGGCGTCGGTCGTGACGATGACCCACTCTGGTCTGCGGAAGCTCATTCCCTGGGACAGGTGATCCTGGGTCAGCCATCAACGGAGTGAGTCTCTGGTCTTCTGATCTATTTGAATCACTGGGGACAAGTCTGTATAGTCCCCATTCCACTGTTTGAGCATGCACAGTTGTAATGGTCTTAGATGAATTTGAGCAAAAGGAACTATGTCCATTGCTGCAACCATCAACCCTACTACTTCCATGCACTGAGCTATGGAAGGCCGTAGAATAGAGAGAAGAACTTGACAAGCGTTTAGAAGCTTTGACTTTCTGACATCTGTCAGGAAAATCTTCATTTCTAAAGAATCTATTATTGTCCCCAAGAAGGGGACTCTTGTCGACGGAGACAGGGAACTTTTTTCTATGTTCACCTTCCACCCGTGAGATCTGAGAAAGGCTAGAACAATGTCTGTGTGAGCCCTTGCTTTGGAAAGAGACAACGCTTGAATTAGGATGTCGTCCAAGTAAGGTGCCACTGCAATGCCCCTTGGTCTTAGAACCGCTAGAAGGGACCCGAGCACCTTTGTGAAAATCCTTGGAGCAGTGGCTAGCCGGAATGGGAGAGCCACGAACTGGTAATGTTTGTCCAGAAAGGCGAACCTTAGGAACTGATGATGATCTTTGTGGATAGGAATATGTAGATACGCATCCTTTAAATCCACGGTAGTCAAAAATTGACCCTCCTGGATTGTAGGTAAAATCGTTCTAATAGTTTCCATTTTGAACAATGGCACTCTGAGAAATTTGTTTAGAATTTTTAAATCCAGAATTGGTCTGAAAGTTCCCTCTTTTTTGGGAACTACAAACAGATTTGAGTAAAACCCCAGACCTAGTTCCACAGTTGGAATTGGGTGTATCACTCCCATCTTTAACAGGTTTTCTACACAATGTAAGAATGCCTGTCTCTTTATTTGGTTTGAAGATAAGTGAGACATGTGGAACCTTCCCCTTGGGGGTAGTTCCTTGAATTCTAGAAGATAACCCTGAGAGACTATTTCTAGTGCCCAGGGATGCTGAACATCTCTTGCCCAAGCCTGAGCAAAGAGAGAGAGTCTGCCCCCTACTAGATCCGGTCCCGGATCGGGGGCTACCCCTTCATGCTGTCTTGGTAGCAGCAGCAGGTTTCTTGGTCTGCTTACCCTTGTTCCAGCCTTGCATCGGTTTCCAAGCTGGTTTAGTCTGGGAAGCGTTACCCTCTTGTCTAGAGGTTGCAGAGTTGGAGGCCGGTCCGTTCCTGAAATTGGGAAAGGAACGAAAATTGGACTTATTCTTAGCCTTGAAAGGCCTATCTTGTGGGAGGGCATGGCCCTTACCCCCAGTGATGTCTGAAATAATCTCTTTCAATTCTGGCCCAAAGAGGGTCTTACCTTTGAAAGGGATATTAAGCAATTTTGTCTTGGAAGATACATTCGCCGACCAAGACTTTAGCCAGAGCGCTCTGCGCGCCACAACTGCAAACCCTGAATTTTTCACCGCTAATCTCGCTAACTGCAAAGCGGCATCTAAAATAAAGGAATTAGCTAACTTAAGTGCGTGAATTCTGTCCATAACCTCCTCATACGGAGTCTCCCTACTGAGCGATTTTTCTAGTTCTTCGAACCAGAACCACGCTGCTGTAGTGACAGGAATAATACACGAAATAGGTTGAAGGAGGTAACCTTGCTGTACAAAAATCTTTTTAAGCAAACCCTCCAATTTTTTATCCATAGGATCTTTGAAAGCACAATTGTCCTCAATAGGAATGGTCGTGCGTTTGGCTAGTGTAGAAACCGCCCCCTTAGGGACTGTTTGCCATAAGTCCTTTCTGGGGTCGACCATAGGAAATAATTTCCTAAATATAGGAGGAGGGACAAAAGGTATGCCAGGTTTCTCCCACTCCTTATTCACTATGTCCGCCACCCGCTTGGGTATTGGAAAAGCGTCGGGGTGCACCGGGACCTCTAGGAACTTGCCCATCTTGCACAATTTTTCTGGGATGACCAGGTTGTCACAATCATCCAGAGTAGATAGCACCTCCTTAAGCAGTGCGCGGCGATGCTCTAATTTAAATTTAAATGTCACAACATCAGGTTCTGCCTGCTGAGAAATTCTTCCTGAATCAGAAATTTCCCCATCTGACAAAACCTCCCTCATAGCCCCTTCAGATTGGTGTGAGGGTATGACAGAGCAATTATCATCAGTGCCCTCCTGGTCTACAGTGTTTAAAACAGAACAATCGCGCTTTCTCTGAAATGCAGGCATTTTGGATAAAATATTTGCTATGGAGTTATCCATCACTGCCGTCAATTGTTGCATAGTAACAAGCATTGGCGCGCTAGAAGTACTAGGGGTCTCTTGCGTGGGCAAAACTGGTGTAGACACAGAGGGAGATGATGTAGAACTATGTCTACTCCCTTCATCTGATGAATCATCTTGGGCAACTTTACTATCTGTGGCAGTACTGTCTTTACTTTGTTTGGACGCTATGGCACCATTATCACACATATTTGAAGGGGGAGACACATTGGCTTCCATACATACAGAACATAGTCTATCTGAAGGCACAGACATGTTAAACAGGCTTAAACTTGTCAATAAAGTACAAAAACCGTTTTAAAACAAAACCGTTACTGTCTCTTTAAATTTTAAACAGGGCACACTTTATTACTGAATATGTGAAAAACTATGAAGGAATTATTTTCACCACAGTGTCTTAAAGCATTCAAAGCATTGCACCCCAAATTTCAGGCTGTTAACCCTTAAAATGTGGAAACCGGAGCCGTTTACAGTTTTAACCCCCTTACAGTCCCAGCCCCAGCCTTTGCTGCGACTTCACCAAACCCAGGGGAGTATACGATACCAAATGAAGCCTTCTAGGAACCTTTTCAACTAAGTCCAGACCCACACACATGCAGCTGCATGTACTGCTCTCAAAAGTAACTGCGCAGTAATGGCACCAAAATGAGGCTCTGCCTACTACAGAGAAAGGCCCTTCCTGACTGGGAAGGTGTCTAAACCAGTGCCTGACGTAAAAAAACGTTCCCCAAAGTTAAAAAGTGTGAATATCAACATCAAACTGTATAAAAAGCCTAAATAAAACAATCGATCTAGCCCATAAAAGTGTCTACCAGTTTTATAGCCCAAATTAAGCCCTTTATTCTGTTTGAGACTAAGAAAATGGCTTACCGATCCCCATGAGGGAAAAAATGACAGCCTTCCAGCATTACACAGTCTTGTTAGAAATATGGCTAGTCATACCTTAAGCAGAAAAGTCTTGATAGTAGAATAAAAACTACAACTAAACACCACATACTCTTCACCATCTCCGTGGAGATGCTACTTGTTCAGAGCGGCAAAGAGAATGACGGGGGGGGGCGGAGCCTGGGAGGGACTATATGGACAGCTTTTGCTGTGCTCTTTGCCATTTCCTGTTGGGGAGGAGAATATTCCCACAAGTTATGGATGACGCCGTGGACCGGACACACCAATGTTGGAGAAAAGGAAGATATTTTACCTCACAATTTCCTCAGCTCAGTAGAGTAAGTTCTGTGTAAAAAGTTATACTCAGCTGTTGTCCATTTGCAGGTAAAAAAAATAGAAAAATGAAGAAATGAAAAGCAGCCAATCAGCATCAACAGTGCTGAGATCATGAACTCTTTTACTGTGATCTCATGAGATTTGACTTAACTCTCATGAGATTTCATAGTAAACTTCCTTAAACTGAATAGGGAAATAAGATGAGTGTGCACATAAGCTCACTCCCTTAGCTGTCCCGGGACAGACATTCTGATTTGCTGCTTAGAAGTCCTTTACAATGGAAAGTCGCTACTGAGGAACTTTTGAGGTAAAATATCTTTTTTTTTTTTTACATAGAGATGTTCAGGTGATATTTTCTAGTCAGCTTTTTACAGCTATGCTGCATCACTTTCAAGTGTTTCAACATTTGGGTATCATGGCCCTTTAAGCAACTTTCTAATTTACTCATATTATCATTTTTTCTTTGTTTTCTTGTTATCTTTATTTGAAAAGTAGGAATGTAAAGCTATGAGCCGGCCCATTTTAGGTTCAGCACCCTGGATAGCTCTTGCTTATTGGTGGCTACATTTAGCAAGCACTAGCCAGGTGGTGAAGCAAAAATGGGGGACTCCTAAGCTTTGCCTTCCTGCTTTTCAAATAAAGATAGCATGAGAACAAAGAAACATTGATAATAGGAGTAAATTAGAAAGTTGCTTAAAATTGCTGCTCTATCTGAATCATAAAAGAAAAAAATGGGTTTAGTATCCCTTTAAATGTAAACGTATCACACAAAAAGTAATACAATAATATACATATAAACAAGATACTTCAGATTTTGAATACTGAAGCAATAAAAAAAAGCCTCAGATGAAGTTTCAAACGGTCACACATATTAGGAAATGCACAGACAGAAAAATGAAAGAAAAAAAACACTCTTACAAGTCAAATTATATGAGCTGTTAAACAATTTTCACTTGAAGAGGTTTGTCATAACATGGCAATGTTTTATTTAGCAAAATATTAAAGTGGGAAGTTATGTGAGGCAAGAGAAGATGCTGAGCCCCACGTCACTTACTTAAGCTCTTTTTTAATTTCTTCATAATCAGCTTGTACTTTCAGCTTGTCTTCAAGTTGCTGAGAAGAAAAATACAAACACGTTAACAAATACAAAACTCTATTGATTTATGTCACTTATCTATTTTTTCTGAAGTCACATAAGTTTCAAAGTTGTCTTATTAGTTAAATTTACCTTGTTATAAATTTGTATATTCATTTGTTGGGTAACAAAAAGTAGACATTAAATTACGGAACATAAACATGTGAAAGAACCAGCACACTCTATAATTCATTAAAGCATGTCATTTTAGTGCTAGTGACCCTGCAAATCTATATAGCAAAGCTGTTAAACATATAAGGGTCATTCACAAGTTTATAGAAAAAAAATTATTAAATGATTTAGCTACAAAAAATCCCCGTAGACTGTAATGGTAAATTTCTATTAAAAACGATTAGATACGTTTTTTTCTAAAGGATTGTGATTGACCCTGTATTTGAGTAAAGCCCAGGAGCTGCAGAGAACTGCTGGTCCAGAGCGGAAACTACAGCTGATACAATCAGCAGCACTAGTCACATGACAGCTATATGACTGCTATTGCTGATTGGCTCACCAGCAGTTTTCTCTTGGTCCAGTGTTTTTTGTAGCTTCTGAGTGGTACTTTATGTGTTTAATAAACTTTAATCCCTTTGCAGGAGTGCTAATGCTAAATTATGCGCTCTAACAAAGTAAAGAATGTAATTTTGTCCACTATAATGGCCCTTTAATAAAAAGAATGAAGCATTCAGCAGTTATTACACATCTGGGAAGAAAAGAGAAAAAAAAAAAAAAAGGAAACCACTATGCCTAAAGTGCTCTTTTCCTAACATAATTTTTTTTAGTAAGTTAGCTTTGAGCGCTAAGTATTGGTGCACCTGTATGTGCAAAGCTTAGCTATAGCTGACATAGGAATTGTGTACTTGCAGTTATGTTTTAGTGATAGAGCTGTCATTTATTTACTCTTCCTTACCTTAACTTTCACTTTATATACATTGAGACCAATACTTTGCGCTCAATGATAAACAACTTGCTATCATGGACAGAAATCACCCAAAATTGTTGGTATTTTTTTAGACCTTAAATTGTAATATAGGCGTCTCTCCTTCATATACACAATTGTGAATAGCAAGATAAACATATTGCAGGTTAAAATTTGCGGAGAGATTAAGATTATTGGTCCCTTAGAGAGAGCAACACAAAATGAACATTTTATTATTTCTCTGCCACCCCCAATGAGTGCTTTTTTTCATTCTAAACTACATTGTTTACATAGCATTTCTATAAACAGTGCTTAAATACTGAGATTGTCCGTATAGATGGGGATACAACAGGCAAAAGCAGCTATTTCAAATGACAAAATAAACAATTACTGATCCTTAAAGGGACAGTATACACCAATTTTCATATAACTACATGTAATAGACACTACTATAAAGAATAAGATGCACAATACTGATATAAAAATCCAGTATAAAACTGTTTAAAAACTTACTTAGAAGCTATCAGTTTAGATCTGTTTAAGAGGTAGCTGGAAAGCCCACTGCAAAAGTGGAAAATAAGAGACCCCCTCCCCCTTCTTCTGCATATGAGAAGACCCTTTACACAAACAGGAGCAAGCTGGAGTAGGGTATCTGACGGTATTCTCCTAAAACTTTGGGGCTTGGTTAGGAGTCTGAAAATCAGAGCAATGTTATTTAAAAATAAGCAAAACTATACATTAAAAAAAAACAAAAAAACTTTATGGGCTATATAAATAGATCATCTACAAAACATTTATGCAAAGAAAATAATGAGTGTATAATGTCCCTTTAAAGGGTATAAAAAAAATCACAGTACAGTGTTACAGTACAGTGTCCATTTAATCAGTATGTGTTATGATGCTTTAATGTTGCAGAACTGTAGTGGTTATTAGCATACTGCAGCTTGTTACAACTGAAGTTTCTCACAGGACAATGAAGTTTCTCCAGCAATGATTAATATTAGTTATTTTATTAATTGCATGTCATCAACTCAGAAAGAATTGCAGACGCCTGGTATATTTGCTTTTAACCTTGGGCAAATCCTCTATATATACACAACAAAAACACAGTTTTAAGGGACAATAAATGCAAACAGATGGTATTCCCCTCACCCCTGTATGCCCTGTCCCCTGTATGGCCCACCCCATCATAACATTTAGTGTTACCCATATAAAGAACAACAGTATATATTACATCTCCTGATACCATAAACACTTCTAGATAATCTAAATACAGGATGTACATTGCACCTTTTCATACTCTCTTCCCTGAAAGTGCGGGCCCCCCAAAGCATGGTGCCCTAGGCGGGTGTACCTCTCTCACTGCCCAAAGAGCAGGCCTGCTGCTGATAAGGACTACCCCTAAAGCTCTATCGGTTGTTTAACAGAGGCCCCTCCCTAATAACATTTACTGCCGAATGTTGAACTAAGAGGTATCCTTCCTTTGAGGAACTATGAAAGTTTATATTTATACTTCCTATGAGCGCCAGCATAACAAGAGGAACATTAATGGTTTTATTTATAAACGTTTCATAATAAGACATATAGCAAGGTGTCATCACTTGTAAACAATATTCTCTGTAAAGCTCATTCCAAGAGGGGTGTGAACTCAGCATTATCCCAAGAGACAAGCTGCAGGAACTCAAGCCCACAGTACACAAATAACATAGGTATATCTGTCTGTAATGCAAACTGCACAACAAGTACAGCGATAATAGGCAAACTAGCATGCTCTGTCTCTTAAAGGACCAGTCAACACATTAGATTTGTATAACCAACAAATGCAAGATAACAAGACAATGCAATAGCACTTAGTCTGAGCTTCAAATGAGTAGTAGATTTTTTTTTTAACAAATTTTAAAGTTATGTATATTTCCACTCCCCTTGTACCATGTGATAGCAATCAGCCAATCACAAATGCATATACGTATAGTCTGAATTCTTGCACATGCTCAGTGGGATTTGGTGACTCATAAAGTGTAAATATAAAAAGACTGTGCACATTTTTTTAATGGAAGTAAATTGGAAAGTTGTTTAAAATTACATGCTGTATCTGAATCATGAAAATTGAATTTAACCTGAGTGTCCCTTTAAGGCACATACGGGAAAAAAAGAAACCATCTCCTTACCAAAAGCAATGCAACAAATAATAAAGTGCACTTAATTGAAGCAGTGATATGAAACAAACAGGCTGGAGTGACTAGGAGTAATACATTTGGCTGCATCACTTGCAAGCACATTGCTGTCACTAGGAACAGGATGCCGAGAAACACTAAATTGGTGCCAAAATATTTTCCTTCTAGAGAGCCATAATGCAAAGAATACCCGGTTTAACATTGGAGTAAAGCTGCTATAAACCACAACACATACACATTTTATGTAAAGAAAAGAAAATGAAGCTAAAAGAAAGAGAAGAAAAGAAAAAAATGATATAAGAAAGAAAGAAAGAAAAGAAAGCACATTTTACACCTGTATCCAAACTGCATCTGCTAAACAGAGTAACAGCAAAGCTTGAAAAGATACTACAAAGAGAGAGAGAGGCGCACATACTTTAACATCCGTTATGAGTTGCAGTGCAGCATTGGACCCATCTGGACAATCACAGGGTACAGTAAACAGTAAGCAAAGTGCAGTTAACGCACAAGCTGGAGAATAAAGGTGACTCCGCACTCAAAGTAAACCCAAGATCCGGACTGCCAAATGTAAAACTTCAATATTTTATTGTGTCCATATAAGCACAGGATCCTTAAAATTGGAACATGGCAAATAAATTGATACAACAATCTGAGAACTATTCTGCCTGCTCCAGCAGGATCTCTCGTTAGCAGGCATAATTCAGAGCCACCTACAGTTCATAGACCCATTGCAGATACCCCAGACATAATCATTTCATGCACAAAGTGGCTGGACCCCTGCAACAGAAAATGTGCAGTGTAATGAGAGGGGTCAAAGCTTATTTCTTCGTCTGTGCAAAACAAGAGCTCACGCACAGTCTACCTTATTCCACCTACACAGAAACTGATCCAACTCAAACAGGAAGGGGGGGGGTATATATAAATATTGGGTTTAACACCCCCTCAAACTGCTGTAGGCTTATCTGCCCAAACCACTGGACCTACGACTTCTACCCACCAACAGTGATAAAGTTCTAGGAGAGCGAGAAATAAAAAAAAGTATGAAATTATATCAAATAAAAATGAAGGTCCATCACCAAAGGCTACCAACCTATTTATATTTGTTTTTCATACATGTGACATCAGTGATATCTCACTTAGGGAACCATGTTTCATAGTGAATTATTACAAACAACGCAGATGTACTAATTGTGTTGGAGTACAGTATGGGCTTTGGCATTATCAGAAGGGCAGTGATTGCTGGACTATGGTATTGAGACACTTACTTTAAGAGTGCTGTTCTTTGTGTTTAGCTGCTGTTCAAGCTGAGATATCTGACTGGATGAGTTCTCACGAAGTTTGGTAAGACTGGCCTGTAACCTCTGTACATCCTCCACAAGCTGGGCAATTTCTCGTTCCTTTGCTGTCAGTTCTACTTCCAAGCTAGAGTGTGTGATTGCCTCTGTGGCTTGTTCCTGTGGATAAAAACATGAAAGAAAATAGCAATGAATATAGTATAAAAGTATAATTCATGTCTTTACAGTACAGTAAACAACCTCTAATGGTAAAATTGCATAATATTCATATCTCAAATTTTAAATGGTGCGTTTATCATGGATTACTGCAACCATATAGTTATTATTAAAAGGGCGTTACAAAAAAAAAAAAAATCATATGCTTATGAGCTATAAAATTACCAGGTCACTGACTCCAATAACTCTGACTTCCTTCTATTTTGTCATAAATTATAACCTTATCTTAAGTAATAATTGATTAACCCACATTCAAATAATGTTAGTGTCTGAAGGACAAGTGGAAAATAAGCCTAGAGTTATGGAAATAATTTAACTATTTGATTATGTGCATAATACAAAAATGTAGGACTTTAGTATTGAAAAGACTGCATCGATCAATAATTAATTCTTAAAAGCTCATATTAAAGGGACAGTAGAGTCAAAATTAAACTTTCATAATTCAGATAGGGCATGCAATTTTAAACAACTTTCCAATCTACTCTTATGATCAAATTTTCTTTGTTCTCTTGGTATTTATTTTTAAAGTTAAACCTAGGTAGGCTCAAACGGATTCCTAAATTGTTAAAGGCCGCCTCTTATCTCAATGCATTTCGACAGACAGTGCTAGTTTGTATGCGTCATATATATATAAAAATATAAACATTGTGCTCACTTCCGTGCAGTTATTTATGAGTCAGCACAAATTGGCTAAAATGCAAGTCTGTCAAAATAACTAATATAAGGGGGCAGTCTGAAGAGGCTTAGATACAAGGTAATCACAGAGGTAAAAAGTATATTAGCAGTGTTGGTTATGCAAAACTGGGGAATGGGTAATAAAAGGGATTATCTATCTTTTTGAACAATAAAAAATGTCAAGTAGACTGTCCCTTTAACTAAGCAAGAAATATATGCACAGTGTAACAATATGGATATTATGATATACTTACACTTAAAGGGACATAATATTCATATGCTAAATCACTTGAAACTGATGCAGCATAACTGTAAAAAGCTGACAGGAAAATATCACCTTAGCATCTCTATGTAAAAAGGAAGATATTTTACCTCACAATTTCCTCAGCTCAGCAGAGTAAGTTCTGTGTAAAATGTTATACTCAGCTGCTGCTGCCCAGCTGCAGGTTAAAAAATAAATAAATGAAGAAATGAACTGCAGCCAATCAGCATCAACAATGCTGATGTCATGAACTCTTTCACTGTGATCTCATGAGATTTCATAATAAACTTCCTTTAAACTGAATAGGGAAATAACATGAGAGTGCACGAGGCTCAACCCCTTAGCTGTCCCGGGACAGACATACTGATTTACTGCTTAGAAGTCCTTTACAATGGGATGTGGCTACTGAGGAACTTTTGAGGTAAAATATCTTTCTTTTTTACATAGAGATATTCAGGTGATATTTTTCTAGTCTGCTTTTTACAGCTATGCTGCATCACATTCAAGTGTTTAAACATTTGGGTATTATGGATCTTTAAAAATGAACATAAGGTTCGCTAAGCAGAGCCGCTCTAAAATAAAACTGCTTTAACGAATTAGGGCTAGATTACAAGTGGAGCGATAATTTATCGCTTGACTGTAAATGGGCAAATTTGCCCATTTACGGGCGCACGATAAATAACCAGCCATTACATGTGGCTGGTTATTGCTACTGTGAGCTCATGATAACAATTAGCACTCATAAAATTAACCAGAGATCAGATCTCTGGTTAATTTTTATAAATGTGCTCCAACTGCCCCCAAAATAAGGTTGTGTTGTTCTTATTAAAATAAACTGATGAGCATCTTTAATTGTTAAAATAATAACTGCTTAAACAGTTTTTAGAGGTTAAATGGAGTGGGTGTGGGTTGTTAGAAAAAAAATAAACAGCACTGAAAAGTGCCTTTACATTGCGGTCTATGGGGAATTGTCTGTACCCTGTAAATATATATGTATATGCTTATATATTCATATACAGTATAATTTAAATTTGCTGCCCATCGCTGTGTGACTTACCCTCTTCGCTGTGCTAATTCTCATGCCGTGTCTCACAGCACGAGAACAAGGCTCCCATTTGAACCTATGAAAGCGCACTCAAGTGCGCTGGCATTACTAAGTGAAGCGCAAATATTGCATTTGCAAAAGCGATATTTTGCACTTGTAATCTATTATCTAGCCCTTAGTGCAGTTATGTTATTTATTTATTTTACTGCTACGTCATTTTTATTTGTAAGAATTAATTTGCATTGCAAGAAATAAAAATAAGCAATAAATATAGATACTATCACACTTGCACCAAGATTGATATGGAACTCGGGAACAAATTAAGTTAAAAAAAATCTAATTTTTTTTTATATGTGATCCCAATGTATAAATATACTGTATATGAATTATTCTAAAGCTCACTTGCCTCAAAAACTTCAGGTAAATGTAAAAGCTTATCTCTAATAATGATAAGTGTTAAAAATGTAATAAGGAACATGATACTGTTAGAGTTTGTTTTTTAAAGCATATTCTAGTGTGTTTGCTCAATTTTACCCAGTTTTATTTTATATAATTCTATTTCCATCAAGTCCATTAACGGGACATAATAGCAAGTCCCAAAACTCAAGTTGAGTCATAGTTGATATGTGACCTGGTTATTCAGTCTCACAAATCCCTCAGCCACCAAACTAAATTAAAGGGACATTGTAGCTTCCTGTGACCTGGTTATTCAGTCTCACAAATCCCTCAGCCACCAAACTAAATGAAAGGGACATTGTAGCTTCCTGTGACCTGGTTATTCAGTCTCACAAATCCCTCAGCCACCAAACTAAAGGGACATTGTAGCTTCCTGTGACCTGGTTATTCAGTCTCACAAATCCATCAGCCACCAAACTAAAGGGACATTGTAGCTTCCTGTGACCTGGTTATTCAGGCTCACAAATCCATCAGCCACCAAACTAAAGGGACATTGTAGCTTCCTGTGACCTGGTTATTCAGTCTCACAAATCCATCAGCCACCAAACTAAAGGGACATTGTAGCTTCCTGTGACCTGGTTATTCAGTCTCACAAATCCCTCAGCCACCAAACTAAACTAAAGGGACATTGTAGCTTCCTGTGACCTGGTTATTCAGTCTCACAAATCCCTCAGCCACCAAACTAAATTAAAGGGACATTGTAGCTTCCTGTGACCCAGTTATTCAGTCTCACAAATCCCTCAGCCACCAAACTAAATTAAAGGGACATTGTAGCTTCCTGTGACCTGGTTATTCAGTCTCACAAATCCCTCAGCCACCAAACTAAATGAAAGGGACATTGTAGCTTCCTGTGACCTGGTTATTCAGACTCCCAAAATCCCTCATCCACCAAACTAAATTAAAGGGACATTGTAGCTTCATGTAACCTGGTTATTCAGTCTCACAAATCCCTCAGCCACCAAACTAAATTAAAGGGACATTGTAGCTTCCTGTGACCTGGTTATTCAGTCTCACAAATCCCTCAGCCACCAAACTAAATTAAAGGGACATTGTAGCTTCCTGTGACCTGGTTATTCAGACTCCCAAAATCCCTCATCCACCAAACTAAATTAAAGGGACATTGTAGCTTCATGTGACCTGGTTATTCAGTTCCACAAATCCCTCAGCCACCAAACTAATTTAAAGGGACATTGTAGCCTCCTGTGACCTGGTTATTCAGTCTCAAAAAAACCTCAGCCACCAAACTAAATTAAAGGGACATTGCAGCTTCCTGTGACCTGGTTATTCAGTCTCACAAATCCATCAGCCACCAAACTAAATTAAAGGGACATTTTAACATCCTGTGACCTGGTTATTCAGTCTCCCAAATCCATCAGCCACCAAACTAAATTAAAGGGACATTGTAGCTTCCTGTGACCTGGTTATTCAGATGCACAAATCCCTCAGCCACCAAACTAAATTAAAGGGACATTGTAGCTTCCTGTTACCTGGTTATTAAGACTCCCTAAATCCCTCAGCCACCAAATTAAACTAAAGGGAAATTGTAGCTTCCTGTGACCTGGTTATTCAGTCTCACCAATCCCTCAGCCACCAAATTAAATTAAAGGGACATTGTAGCTTCCTGTGACCTGGTTATTCAGTCTCACCAATCCCTCAGCCACCAAACCAAATTAAAGGGACATTGTAGCTTCATGTGATCTGGTTATTCAGTCTCAAAAAACGCTCAGCCACCAAACTAAATTAAAGGGACATTGTAGCTTCCTGTGACCTGGTTATTCAGACTCTTAAAACCCTCAGCCACCAAACTAAATGAAAGGGACATTGTAGCTTCCGGTGACCTGGTTATTCAGTCTCACAAACCCATCAGCCACCAAATTAAATTAAAGGGACATTGTAGCTTCCTGTGACCTGGTTATACAGACTCCAAAATCCCTCAGGCACTAAACTAAATTAAAGGGACATTGTAGCATCCCGTGACCTGGTTATTCAGTCTCACAAATCCATCAGCCACCAAATTAAATTAAAGGGACATTGTAGCTTCCTGTGACCTGGTTATTCAGACTCCAAAATCCCTCAGGCACTAAACTAAATTAAAGGGACATTGTAGCATCCCGTGACCTGGTTATTCAGTCTCACAAATCCATCAGCCACCAAACTAAATTAAAGGGAGATTGTAGCTTCCTCTGACCTGGTTATTCAGTCTCACAAATCCCTCAGCCACCAAACTAAATTAAAGGGAGATTGTAGCATCCTATGACCTGGTTATTCAGTCTCACAAATCCCTCAGCCACCAAACTAAACTAAAGGGACATTGTAGCTTCCTGTGACCTGGTTATTCAGACTCCAAAATCCCTCAGCCACCAAACTAAATTAAAGGGAGATTGTAGCATCCTGTGACCTGGTTATTCAGTCTCACAAATCCCTCAGCCACCAAACTAAATTAAAGGGAGATTGTAGCATCCTGTGACCTGGTTATTCAGTCTCACAAATCCCTCAGCCACCAAACTAAATTAAAGGGAGATTGTAGCATCCTGTGACCTGGTTATTCAGTCTCACAAATCCATCAGCCACCAAACTAAATTAAAGGGACATTGGAGCTTCCTGTGATCTGGTTATTCAGTCTCAAAAAACCCTCAGCCACCAAACTAAATTAAAGGGACATTGTAGCTTCCTGTGACCTGGTTATTCAGTCTCACAAATCCCTCAGCCACCAAACTAAATTAAAGGGACATTGTAGCTTCCTGTGACCTGGTTATTCAGTCTCACAAATCCCTCAGCCACCAAACTAAATGAAAGGGACATTGTAGCTTCCTGTGACCTGGTTATTCAGTCTCACAAATCCCTCAGTCACCAAACTAAATTAAAGGGACATTGTAGCTTCCTGTGACCTGGTTATTCAGACTCCCAAATCCCTCAGCCACCAAACTAAATTAAAGGGATATTGTAGCTTCATGTGACCTGGTTATTCAGTCTCACAAATCCCTCAGCCACCAAACTAAATTAAAGTAACATTGTAGCTTCCTGTGACCTGGTTATTCAGACTCCCAAAATACCTCAGCCAGCAAACTAAATTAAAGGGATATTGTAGCTTCATGTGACCTGGTTATTCAGTTCCACAAATCCCTCAGCCACCAAACTAAATTAAAAGGACATTGTAACTTCCTGTGACTTGGTTATCCAGTCTCACAAATCCCTCAGCCACCAAACTAATTTAAAGGGACATTGTAGCCTCCTGTGACCTGGTTATCCAGTCTCAAAAAAACCTCAGCCACCAAACTAAATTAAAGGGACATTGCAGCTTCCTGTGACCTGGTTATTCAGTCTCACAAATCCCTCAGCCACCAAACTAAATTAAAGGGACATTTTAACATCCTGTGACCTGGTTATTCAGTCTCACAAATCCATCAGCCACCAAACTAAATTAAAGGGACATTGTAGCTTCCTGTGACCTGGTTATTCAGATGCACAAATCCCTCAGCCATCAAACTAAATTAAAGGGACATTGTAGCTTCCTGTTACCTGGTTATTAAGACTCCCTAAATCCCTCAGCCACCAAATTAAACTAAAGGGACATTGTAGCTTCCTGTGACCTGGTTATTCAGTCTCACCAATCCCTCAGCCACCAAACTAAATAAAAGGGACATTGTAGCTTCCTGTGACCTGATTATTCAGTCTCACCAATCCCTCAGCCACCAAACTAAATTAAAGGGACATTGTAGCTTCCTGTGACCTGATTATTCAGTCTCACCAATCCCTCAGCCACCAAACTAAATAAAAGGGACATTGTAGCTTCCTGTGACCTGGTTATTCAGTCTCATCAATCCCTCAGCCACCAAACTAAATTAAAGGGACATTGTAGCTTCATGTGATCTGGTTATTCAGTCTCAAAAAACCCTCAGCCACCAAACTAAATTAAAGGGACATTGTAGCTTCCTGTGACCTGGTAATTCAGTCTCACAAATCCCTCAGCCATCAAACTAAATCAAAGGGACATTGTAGCTTCCTGTAACCTGGTTATTCAGACTCCCAAAATCCCTCAGCCAGCAAACTAAATTAAAGGGAGATTGTAGCATCCTGTGACCTGGTTATTCAGTCTCACAAATCCCTCAGCCACCAAACTAAATTAAAGGGAGATTGTAGCATCCTGTGACCTGGTTATTCAGTCTCACAAATCCATCAGCCACCAAACTAAATTAAAGGGACATTGGAGCTTCCTGTGATCTGGTTATTCAGTCTCAAAAAACCCTCAGCCACCAAACTAAATTAAAGGGACATTGTAGCTTCCTGTGACCTGGTTATTCAGTCTCACAAATCCCTCAGCCACCAAACTAAATTAAAGGGACATTGTAGCTTCCTGTGACCTGGTTATTCAGTCTCACAAATCCCTCAGCCACCAAACTAAATGAAAGGGACATTGTAGCTTCCTGTGACCTGGTTATTCAGTCTCACAAATCCCTCAGTCACCAAACTAAATTAAAGGGACATTGTAGCTTCCTGTGACCTGGTTATTCAGACTCCCAAATCCCTCAGCCACCAAACTAAATTAAAGGGATATTGTAGCTTCATGTGACCTGGTTATTCAGTCTCACAAATCCCTCAGCCACCAAACTAAATTAAAGTAACATTGTAGCTTCCTGTGACCTGGTTATTCAGACTCCCAAAATACCTCAGCCAGCAAACTAAATTAAAGGGATATTGTAGCTTCATGTGACCTGGTTATTCAGTTCCACAAATCCCTCAGCCACCAAACTAAATTAAAAGGACATTGTAACTTCCTGTGACTTGGTTATCCAGTCTCACAAATCCCTCAGCCACCAAACTAATTTAAAGGGACATTGTAGCCTCCTGTGACCTGGTTATCCAGTCTCAAAAAAACCTCAGCCACCAAACTAAATTAAAGGGACATTGCAGCTTCCTGTGACCTGGTTATTCAGTCTCACAAATCCCTCAGCCACCAAACTAAATTAAAGGGACATTTTAACATCCTGTGACCTGGTTATTCAGTCTCACAAATCCATCAGCCACCAAACTAAATTAAAGGGACATTGTAGCTTCCTGTGACCTGGTTATTCAGATGCACAAATCCCTCAGCCATCAAACTAAATTAAAGGGACATTGTAGCTTCCTGTTACCTGGTTATTAAGACTCCCTAAATCCCTCAGCCACCAAATTAAACTAAAGGGACATTGTAGCTTCCTGTGACCTGGTTATTCAGTCTCACCAATCCCTCAGCCACCAAACTAAATAAAAGGGACATTGTAGCTTCCTGTGACCTGATTATTCAGTCTCACCAATCCCTCAGCCACCAAACTAAATTAAAGGGACATTGTAGCTTCCTGTGACCTGATTATTCAGTCTCACCAATCCCTCAGCCACCAAACTAAATAAAAGGGACATTGTAGCTTCCTGTGACCTGGTTATTCAGTCTCATCAATCCCTCAGCCACCAAACTAAATTAAAGGGACATTGTAGCTTCATGTGATCTGGTTATTCAGTCTCAAAAAACCCTCAGCCACCAAACTAAATTAAAGGGACATTGTAGCTTCCTGTGACCTGGTAATTCAGTCTCACAAATCCCTCAGCCATCAAACTAAATCAAAGGGACATTGTAGCTTCCTGTAACCTGGTTATTCAGACTCCCAAAATCCCTCAGCCAGCAAACTAAATTAAAGGGATATTGTAGCTTCATGTGACCTGGTTATTCAGTTCCACAAATCCCTCAGCCACCAAACTAAATTAAAAGGACATTGTAGCCTCCTGTGACCTGGTTATCCAGTCTCACAAATCCCTCAGCCACCAAACTAAATAAAAGGGACATTGTAGCTTCCTGTTATCTGGTTATTCAGTCTCACAAATCCATCAGCCACCAAACTAAATTAAAGGGACATTGTAGCTTCCTGTGATCTGGTTATTCAGTCTCAAAAAACCCTCAGCCACCAAACTAAATTAAAGGGACATTGTAGCTTCCTGTGACCTGGTTATTCAGATGCACAAATCCCTCAGCCACCAAATTAAACTAAAGGGACATTGTAGCTTCCTGTGACCTGGTTATTCAGTCTCACCAATCCCTCGGCCACCAAATTAAATTAAAGGGACATTGTAGCTTCCTGTGACCTGGTTATTCAGTCTCACCAATCCCTCAGCCACCAAACTAAATTAAAGGGACATTGTAGCTTCCTGTGACCTGGTTATTCAGTCTCACCAATCCCTTAGCCACCAAACTAAATCAAAGGGACATTGTAGCTTCATGTGATCTGGTTATTCAGTCTCAAAAAACCCTCAGCCACCAAACTAAATTAAAGGGACATTGTAGCTTCCTGTGACCTGGTTATTCAGTCTCACAAATCCATCAGCCACCAAACTAAATTAAAGGGACATTGTACCTTCTTGTGACCTGTTTATTCAGACTCCAAAATCCCTCAGCCACCAAACTAAATTAAAGGGACATTGTAGCATCCTGTGACCTAGTTATTCAGTCTCACAAATCCATCAGCCACCAAACTAAATTAAAGGGACATTGTAGCTTCCTGTGACCTGGTTATTCAGTCTCACAAATCCCTCAGCCACCAAACTAAATTAAAGGGACATTGTAGCATCCTGTGACCTGGTTATTCAGTCTCACAAATCCCTCAGCCAGCAAACTAAATTAAAGGGACATTATAGCGTCCTGTGACCTGGTTATTCAGTCTCACAAATCCCTCAGCCACCAAACTAAATTAAAGGAACATTGTAGCTTCCTGTGAACTGGTTATTCAGACTCCCAAAATCCCTCAGCCACCAAACTAAGTTAAAGGGACATTGTAGCTTTCTATAACCTGGTTATTCAGTCTCACAAATCCCTCAGCCACCAAACTAAATTAAAGGGACATGGTAGCTTCCTGTGACCTGGTTATTCAGACTCCCAAAATCCCTCAGCCACCAAACTAAATTAAAGGGACATTGTAGCTTTCTATAACATGGTTATTCAGTCTCACAAATCCCTCAGCCACCAAACTAAATTAAAGGGACATTGTAGCTTCCTGTGACTTGGTTATTCAGTCTCACAAATCCCTCAGCCACCAAATTAATTTAAAGGGACATTGTAGCTTCCTGTGACCTGGTTATTCAGTCTCACAAATCCCTCAGCCACCAAACTAAATTAAAGGGACATTGTAGCTTCCTGTGACCTGGTTATTCAGATTCCAAAATCCCTCAGCCACCAAACTAAATTAAAGGGACATTGTAGCTTCCTGTGACCTGGTTATTCAGATTCCAAAATCCCTCAGCCACCAAACTAAATTAAAGGGACATTGTAGCTTCCTGTAACCTGGTTATTCAGACTCTTAAAACCCTCAGCCACCAAACTAAATTAAAGGGACATTGTAGCTTCCTGTGACCTGGTTATTCAGTCTCACAAATCCCTCAGCCACCAAACTAAATTAAAGGGACATTGTAGCTTCCTGTGACCTGGTTATTCAGTCTCACAAATCCATCAGCCACCAAACTAAATTAAAGAGACATTGTACATTCCTGTAACCTGGTTATTCAGACTCCAAAAAACCTCAGCCACCAAACTAAATTAAAGGGACATTGTAACTTCCTGTAACCTGGTTATTCAGACTCTTAAAACCCTCAGCCACCAAACTAAATTAAAGGGACATTGTAGCTTCCGGTGACCTGGTTATTCAGTCTCACAAATTCATCAGCCACCAAACTAAATTAAAGGGACATTGTAGCTTCCTGTGATCTGGTTATTCAGTCTCAAAAAACTCTCAGCCACCAAACTAAATTAAAGGGACATTGTAGCTTACAGTGACCTGGTTATACAGACTGCAAAATCCTTCAGCCACTAAACTAAATTAAAGGGACATTGTAGCTTCCTGTGACCTGGTTATTCAGTCTCACAAATCCATCAGCCACCAAACTAAATTAAATGGACCTTGTAAGATCCTGTGACCTGGTTATTCAGACTCCAAAATCCCTAAGCCACCAAACTAAATTAAAGGGAGATTGTATCATCCTGTGACCTGGTTATTCAGTCTCACAAAACCCTCAGCCACCAAACTAAATTAAAGGGACATTGAGGGTTTTAAGAGTCTGAATAACCAGGTTACAGGAGCTACAGCCACCAAACTAAATTAAAGGGACATTGTAGCTTCCTGTGACCTTGTTATTCAATCTCACAAATCCCTCAGCCACCAAACTAAATTAAAGGGACATTGTAGCTTCCTGTGACCTGGTTATTCAGTCTCACAAATCCCTCAGCCACCAAACTAAAGGGACATTGTAGCTTCCTGTGACCTGGTTATTCAGTCTCACAAATCCCTCAGCCACCAAACTAAATTAAAGGGACATTGTAGCTTCATGTGACCTGGTTATTCAGTCTCACAAATCCCTCAGCCACCAAACTAAATTAAAGGGACATTGTAGCTTACTGTGACCTGGTTATTCAGACGCCCAAATCCCTCAGCCACTAAACTAAATTAAAGGGACATTGTAGCATCCCGTGACCTGGTTATTCAGTCTCACAAATCCATCAGCCACCAAACTAAATTAAAGGGACATTGTAGCATCCTGTGACCTGGTTATTCAGACTCCAAAATCCCTAAGCCACCAAACTAAATTAAAGGGAGATTGTAGCATCCTGTGACCTGGTTATTCAGTCTCACAAAACCCTCAGCCACCAAACTAAATTAAAGGGACATTGTAGCTTCCGGTTACCTTGTTATTCAATCTCACAAATCCCTCAGCCACCAAACTAAATTAAAGGGACATTGTAGCTTCCTGTGACCTGGTTATTCAGTCTCACAAATCCCTCAGCCACCAAACTAAATTAAAGGGACATTGTAGCTTCCTGTGACCTGGTTATTCAGTCTCACAAATCCCTCAGCCACCAAACTAAATTAAAGGGACATTGTAGCTTCATGTGACCTGGTTATTCAGTCTCACAAATCCCTCAGCCACCAAACTAAATTAAAGGGACATTGTAGCTTCATGTGACCTGGTTATTCAGACGCCCAAATCCCTCAGCCACCAAACTAAATTAAAGGGACATTGTAGGTTCCTGTGACCTGGTTATTAAAGGGAAAGTCTACACCAGAATTTGTGTTGTTTAAAATGATAGATAATGCCTTTATTACCCATCCCCCAGTTTTGCATAACCAGCACTGTTATATTAATATATGTTTTACCTCTTCGATTAGCTTGTATCTAAGCCTCTGCAGACTGCCCCTTATCTCAGTGCTTTTGGCAGACATGCAGTTTAGCCAATCAGTGCAGACTCCTAAATAACTCCACGGGAGTGAGCACAGTGTTTAATACGATACACATGAACTAGCACTATCTAACTGTAAAAAAACTTTCAAAATGCTCTAAGCTAGGAGGCGGTTTAGAAATAAGTTTGAGCCTACCTAGGCTTAGCTTTTCAAAATTACCAACAAGGGAACAAAGCAAATTTTAAGATAAAAGTCAATTGGAAAGTTGTTTAAAATCACATGCCCTATCTGAATCATGAAAGTTTAATTTTGACTAGACTGTCCATTTAAGACTCCCTAAATCCCTAACATCATCAACATTGCTAAATTGGGAGCTTCTAAGTAAGTTTTTAAAAGGTTTTTACTGGATTTTTAGATCAGTATCTGTGCATATTCTTCTTTATAGTAGTGTCTATTACTTGCAGTTATATGACAATTGGTGTATACTGTTCCTTTAAAAGCCTGAGAACATACCCCAAAACACACAATAAGAACCTGCTGTAGGTTTGCTTGTAGTAAACCACTATGTTTAACAAAGACCTGGTAAAACCGATGATCTCAGTACAAAAGCACAATTTAGTGAGGGAGATTAGGACCCTGGGAGCTGAATCAGTGAGTGTTTATTCTTACCGCATCAGGTGCCTTTTGAGTCTGTGAATCATGCTGGAGAGATTTGTTAAGCGATGAGAGTTGTTCTTTTAAAGTCTCTGCCTCTCTCTGAGCCACCTCTGCTCTCTGAAGGAAATAGAAAAAAAAAGGTGAATAGCGAAAGTACATTCATTTTAACAACTGACAATTAATCTAAGAACATTCATCAATTCATGCCCGACTGACTATAATTGATTTTTCTAAACACTCAACCTAATAAATGTTAGGGGAAAAAACGTGGAAAGTGATGGATTTTTATTTTAAACAGTACAAGGAAGAAATAATTGAGCGATTATGACAGTAATTTAACGCTAGGAGCAAGGAATCCCCTGCTGCTGCTAATGCTGCAGCCCACTGAATTTATCAGGCTGAATAAATATGAGGAGAAATGGAATCTTTTTATTCAATTTATTTCTATACTCACGCCGAGAACGATTTCATTTTACAATTACTAGTGGGAATGACTCATATCAGGAAACGCACAGTTTAAATCTTTTACTATAGAAAGGCTAGAATTTCATTGTCTGCTTAGTCGTGAGAAATATGGCAACCAACGGGTTAAGATTACAAACACTTGACTGGTTAATCAAAATAAATAACGTATCGTTCTTGAAAGTGAATGTTTTGTGTATTATGCCATTTGTAGACATATATATAAAATACTTTAGTTAATATTATTATAATTTATTTGCAAGGGCTGCCAATATTCCTTAGCACTGGGTACATGAGTAAGAGTACATAATGACACCGATAGTAAAGCAAATACAAGAGGAGGAGGGTCCTATTCCAAAGAGTTTACAATCGCTTTACATTTTAACATAGCAAGTCAATCCTGAAATGAATTCTGTACTATTGAGATGGACACGCAACATTAAGTCAAAGTTATGCTGGGGGCTGCTTATGTTTTTAACTCTAAGATAAGTGCTCAGTGCTGATTTGAGACTTCACACAGGTGCAGATAATTGTGTACACCATATAGATACTTGCCTGTCAATCAAGCATGCACAAGAGAGCATAAGCACCAATCAGCTGCTATGTATGGCAATAGAGCTTAAAGTGATGGTAAATTTCAGACTATAAGAATGTTGCAATGAAAAATATATTAAGTTTGATGTAAAATCACATAATTATTTTTTAAAGTGTATTTATATTTTATAATAAAAGGTTTATAATCCTAATTGGTATTGTCTGTTCCTTCACCCCCGTCATGTCCTCTTTTGGTTGGGCTGTGATGTATAGAGCAGTCCCACCCACTCTCTACATAGGCTTTCTAAGGGCTTTAAAGGGTCTGGACTTTAAGAGTGTCATATGACACTCATGCTGATTGGATGTTCACTGGATTTGTCATAAAAAAAAAAGTTCATCCAAGTGGGCTGGCATAACATAATAGAAGCATTATTATATGAACAAATTTAACTCTTTCAAAGAAGGTTTAAAAACAAAAAAGTTACACATATATTTTTTTAAAGGCAAAGATTACAGATCAGGGGGCTGGAAGAAGGTTCCTAGATACAAGGTAATTACAGAGGTAAAAAGTATATTAATATAACTGTGTTAGTTATGCAAAACTGGGGAATGGGTAATAAAAGGATTATCTTTTAAAACAATAACAATTCTATGGTAGACTGTCCCTTTAAGTGGCACTGACTAAATAATCTTTTAACCTTTTAAGCAGATGAGATATACTTTGGTTTTTATTTGTCACATGCTCTGCAATAGTAAAAAAATACAGATATTTGCATGATCTCATAATTATTTTATTAAAGAACCATCAAAAGTCTGTATTAAAGTGATCGTAAACTTTATCTAATCAAATACCATATACAGTCGTATGCAAAAGTTTAGGCACCCCTGACAATTTCCATGATTTTCATTTATAAATAATTGGGTGTTTGGATCAGCAATTTCATTTTGATCTATCAAATAACTGAAGGACACAGTAATATTTCAGTAGTGAAATTAGGTTTATTGGATTAACATAAAATGTGCAATATGCATCAAAACGAAATTAGAAAGGTGCATAAATTTGGGCACCCCAACAGAAATATTGCATCAATATTTAGTAGAGCCTCCTTTAGCAGAAATAACAGCATCTAGACGCTTCTTATAGCCTGTAATAAGTGTCTGGATTCTGGATGAAGGTATTGTGGACCATTCCTCCTTGCAAAACATCTCCAGTTCAGTTAGGTTTGATGGTTGCCGAGAATGGACAGCCCGCTTCAAATCACCCCACAGATTTTCAATGATATTCAGGTCTGGGGACTGGGATGGCCATTCCAGAACATTGTACTTGTTCCTCTGCATAAATGCCAGAGTAGATTCTGAGCAGTGTTTTGGGTCGTTGTCTTGTTAACATATCCAGCCCCAGCGTAACTTCAACTTTGTGACTGATTCCTCAACATTATTCTCAAGTATCTGCTGATATTGAGTGGAATCCATGCGACCCTCAACTTTAACAAGATGCCCAGTACCGGCACTGGCCACACAGCATGATGGAACATCCACCAAATTTTACGGTAGGTAGCAAGTGTTTGTCTTGGAACGCTGTGTTCTTTTGCCACCATGCATAACGCCCCTTGTTATGATCAAATAACTCAAATTTTGTTTCATCAGTCTACAGCACCTTCTTCCAAAATGAAGCTGGCTTGTCCAAATGTGCGTTTGCATACCTCAAGTGACTGTTTGTGGCGTGGCATCACTCTCCCATACAGCATCTCCTTGTGCAAAGTGCGCTGAATTGTTGAACGATGCACAGTGACACCATCTGCAGCAAGATAATCAAGATAATATTGTAGGTCTTTGGAGGTGGTCTATGAGCTGTTTTTGACCGTTCTCACCATCCATTGCCTTTGCATCTCCGATAATTTACTTGGCCTGAAACTTCTGGTCTTAACAAGAACTGTGCCTGTGGTCTTCCATTTTCTCACTATGTTCCTCACAGTGGACACTGATAGCTTAAATCTCTGCAATAGCTTTTTGTAGCCTTCCCCTAAACCATAATGTTGAACAATCTTTGTTTTCAGGTAATTTGAGAGTTGTTTTGCAACAACTTGCAATTGGCACCTTAAATACCTTTTCTCATGATTGGATGCACCTGTCTATGAAGTTCAAGGCTTAATGGGCTCACCAAACCAATTGTGTGTTCCAATTAATCATTGCTAGGTAGTTACAGGTATTCAAATCAACAAAATGACAAGGGTGCCCAAATTTATGCACCTGTCTATTTTATGATTTGATGCATATTGCACATGTTCTGTTGATCCTAATAAACCTAATTTCACTACTGAAATATTACTGTGTACTTCAGTTATTTGATAGATCAAAATAAAATTGCTAATCCAAACACCCAATTATTAATAAATGAAAATCATGGAAATTGTCAGGGGTGCCTAAACTTTTGCATACGACTGTATATGGTATTTGATTAGATAAAGTTTACGATCACTTCAATACAGACTTTTGATGGTTCTTTAATAAAATAATTATGAGATCATGCAAATATCTGTATTTTTTTTTACTATTGCAGAGCATGTGACAAATAAAAACCAAAGTATATCTCATCTGCTTAAAAGGTTAAAAGATTATTTAGTCAGTGCCACTTAAAGGGACAGTCTACCATAGAATTGTTATTGTTTTAAAAGATAATCCTTTTATTACCCATTCCCCAGTTTTGCATAACTAACACAGTTATATTAATATACTTTTTACCTCTGTAATTACCTTGTATCTAGGAACCTTCTTCCAGCCCCCTGATCACATGACTGTGACTGTTTATTATCTATTGTCTTGCATTTAGCATTGTTTTGTGCTAAATCTTAAATAACCCCCTGTGCCTGAACACGGTGTTATCTATATGACCTACGTGTACTTTCTGTCTCTTTGTGTTGAAAAGAGATTTAAAAAGCATGTGATAAGAGGCAGCCCTCAAAGGCTTAGAAATTAGCATATGAGCCTACCTATGTTTAGTTTCAACTAAGAATACCAAGAGAAAAAAGCAAATTTGATGAAAAAAGTAAATTGTAAAGTTGATTAAAAACAGAATTTATGCTTACCTGATAAATTTCTTTCTCTTACGGTGTGTCCGGTCCACGGCTTCATCCTTACTTGTGGGATATTCTCAATCCCTACAGGAAGTGGCAAAGAGAGCACACAGCAGAGCTGTCCATATAGCTCCCCCTCAGCCTCCGTCCCCCCAGTCATTCGACCGACGGTTAGGAGAAAAAAGGAGAACCATAGGGTGCCTTGGTGACTGTAGTTTACAAAAATAAATTTAAACCTGACTAAATTGCCAGGGTGGGCCGTGGACCGGACACACCGTAAGAGAAAGAAATTTAACAGGTAAGCATAAATTCTGTTTTCTCTTACATTGGTGTGTCCGGTCCACGGCTTCATCCTTACTTGTGGGAACCAATACCAAAGCTTAAGGACACGGATGAAGGGAGGGAAACAGTCAGGTAACCTAAATGGAAGGCACCACTGCTTGCAAAACCTTTCTCCCAAAAATAGCCTCCGAAGAAGCAAAAGTATCGAATTTGTAAAATTTAACACCACAAACTCTTTACCCTCCCGTGGAGATGCTACTTGTTAGAGCGGCAAAGAGAATGACTGGGGGGCGGAGCCTGAGGGGAGCTATATGGACAGCTCTGCTGTGTGCTCTCTTTGCCACTTCCTGTAGGGATTGAGAATATCCCACAAGTAAGGATGAAGCTGTGGACCGGACACACCAATGTAAGAGAAATTAAAAGTCCTATCTGAATAATGAAAGTTTAATTTATACTAGACTGTCCCTTTAATATTGATTATGATTTGTTAAATGGACATTATGCCATAAATAGAAATAGAGCCATTTTAACCAATCATGCTGCTTTTAAGGAGCTTGCCCATACACTGTAATTAAAGTAAATCTTCCTTATATGTATATTTTAGTAGCAGTTAATTGGTGCGTATATTTTGTGCCCGTTTGCATAGAAAAAACATGAGTTTTATTTATTTATTACAATAACCGTATACAAAAGACATTTTATAAACATTATTTGGGGTATTGTTCCTTTAAAAGAAGCACAAAAATATATAGATAGCAATACAATGAAAGGAAAAGATATAGGATTTTTCTTTCATGATTCAGATAGAGCATTTTAAACAACTTTCCATTTTGTTTCTATTATCAAATTTTCTTAATTCTCTTGGTGTCGTTTGTTGAAGATTCAGCAATACACTACTGGGATCTAGCTAAACACATCTTGTGTGCCAATGACAAGAGGTATATACTGTATGTGCAGTCACCAATCAGCAGCTAGCTGTCAGTATGTGCACTGCTGCTCCTGAGCCTACCTAGTTATGCTTTTCAACAAAGGATACCAGGAGAATGAAACAAAATATATAATACAAGTAAATTGGAATGTTTATTTAAAATTGCAAGGTCTATCTGAATCATGAAAGTTTTTTTAAATATGGAAGTCAGTAGTGTGTGGATCTGCAAAGCCCCCGCTTATTACTGTAAGCCACTTTGTAATACAAAGTGTTATTTGTTTGTTTCTTTAATACAACAAAAAAACTAAGCCCCCTTTTACGTATTTTTTTCTTAAATTGAGATCTTTTGAGAACACAAACTATCAGTGGCGCTTCTATAGGAGACGCATAAAAACCCAAATCTTTCACTTTGCATCTCTGTTGGACTTCAGAAAGTTAATACCAGCATGTCTGAATGCAGATGGAAATATAATTTACAATTTGCTAATACTTCACATTATTGTTCATGCAAAACAATATTAAGACATTTAAGACTAGTCAGAACAATTGGATGATCCTGTTACAAAGTAATGACTTACAAGATCCAGGATAAAATAGAAGCCCCTCAAAGGGACACTGAACCCAATTTTTTTCTTTAATGATTCAGATAGAGCATGCAATTTTAAGCAACTTTCTAATTTACTCCTATTATCATTTTTTCTTCATTCTCTTGCTATCTTTATTTGAAAAAGCAGGAATCTAAGTTAAGGAGCCGGCCCATTTTTGGTTTAGCACCCTGGATAGTGCTTGCTGTTTGGTGGCTACATTTCGCCACCAATCAGCAAGTGCAACCCAGGTTCTGAACCAAAAATGGTCCGCTTCTAAGCTTTACATTCTTGCTTTTTAAATAAAGATAATAAAAAGATATGTAAGCTTAAAGGGCCACTGTAAGTAAATATTTTCTATGCCTGTTAGTAACTAACTACCCCAAATACGCTTTTTATCAATAGCATTTCATTAACATATCTCTACCGTATATCAGAAATCTTGTCTGCAAATTTAATTGTTTTCCAAACCCACTCTGTGGGTATCCTTTGCTCTGTACCAATCCGTTTACAATACCTAGGTTTCAAAATGGCGCTTTAAACACAAAGTTATTGGTTTAAGTATTTTGAACATGCAGTGCTGAAAATAGTGGGCAGGATAACGTGACATCATCGGCGAATAAAAGATATAACTTTTAGAACGTTATGAAACTTTTTGGAGAAAATATAGGTCAGTAGGTTTTAATTAATGTTTATTAACTTTAATATGTTAGTTGTTTAGCTTAAAAATTATAACAGAAAGTAATCCTTTAAGAGCCGGACGATTTTTGGTCCAGCACCTGGATTGCACTTGCTGATTGGTGGCTAAATGTAGCCACCAAACAGCAAGCTGTATCCAGGTGTTGAACCAAAGATGGCCCGGCTCTTAAGCTTACATTCCTGCTTTTTCAAATAAAGATACCAAGAGAATGAAGAAAAATAGATAACAGGAGTAAATTAGAAAGGTTCCTTAAAATTGCATGCTCTATCTGAATGATGAAACATAAAAATTGTGTTCAGTATCCCTTTAATATAATTGTTGCTGCAGATAAGCAAATGAGGGTTGCACATTTGTAGAATTGAATACAATAAATATTAGTATTGTGCCAAACCACCTGTCTATTCCTTAGCTTTCTCAGAGTTCTTTCCTTGAAAAATATTCTATATACCCATGAAAGCAATTCTTACAAAACCCTCTTATCTTTACACTTAATCTATCATTTTTGAATATACAATGCTTCCCTGTCCACCAACGCTGTGAGGGTGGTGGTGTTTAGCACAACAATACTGTGATCAAAATAATCCTCTGTGAAATATATGAATCTGAGCAGTTATAGAAGAGGACCATGGCAGCAGCTATTATTGCTTTCCTTACAAGCTACAATAATTATAGAAATATAGAATGGAAGAAAATTGGAAAGTTGTTTAAAATTGTATTCTCTAAATGAACCATGAAAGAAAATGTTTGGGTTTCATGTCCCTTTAACCCTTTACCCTAAATGGCTGTAGATCTACATCATGTAGTACATAGCCCATCGTAACGCATAACATAGATCTACATCCGACATGTTTGAAGCCCAAGCAGTCTCAGTTGTCAAGTGACCACCGAGACTTGCTGTTTGTGGGCTTCCAGCATCTATCTTCATTTGGTAAAGGAGCATGATCAGTGCTTCGTTACCACGTGAAGCCAGATTGCAAGATTGTTGTCATCTGATGGTGCCAGTGGGAGGTGTGGGAGGGAAGGCAGGAGGCGGCCCGGTGGCGTAGGGTGGAGGGAGGGGTGGGGGCAGTTAACCAAGGCAAATACGTTTTGAAGGGAGAGGGAGAGATTGGTTGCTAGACTACAGAAAAAGGGGAATTAGGTGGGGGTCCCTACATTACTATCACAGGGAGGGGGAGCCTACACCACAGAAAATAAATACAAAAAATACATATAAACTGGGTACTGACAGACAGCTGTCAGTACCTAAGGGTTAGAGAATTGTTTGGGAGGGACCAGGGAGGGTTTGGGAGGGATCCCTACACTGCAGAAAAAAGGCCCAAACTGCTTACTGGAAGGCTGTCTGCCAGTACCTAAGATGGTGGTGAGGATTGTGGAGGGGGGGAGCTTTTTGGGATGGATCAGGCAGGGATCAGGGAGGGTGTGTGTCAGGTGGGAGGGTAATCCCTACACAAGAGCAAATATTAACCTTACAAGCTACCTGATTAACCCCTTCACTGCCGGGAATTTTAGAAGTGTGGTGTGCAGCTGCAATTAGTGGTGTTCTAATAGACAAAAAACAATAGACAAGCCATGCCTGTCTGTTAATTCTGAACAAGGGGGATACCAGAGAAGCTTTTACAACCATTTGTGGTATGACTGCACAAGAGGTATGTAAATAATTTCAGTGAGAAAACCAAAGTTTGTTTAAAAAAAAAAAAAAGTTACCAAAATATAAACCAAAATGGGCCTAGATCAATACCTTGAGTTGTCTACTTTAAAAAATATATAATTTTGATAGGTAAATAAATAAAAAACAAAGCTCTGTTTTTGCTCAAATGAAGGGATATAAAAAATACTAAGAATTCGAAGAGGCGGGGCTTGGCCGTGCTGGAACATGGCCGCTTAGTGTATGAGCTCCGGGACCGCTCTTCCTTAGCAGCTGCCCGATAACACTTTCCCTCAACACAGGCGAGTCCGGTCGGACATATGGGGTGAACTGATTACCCGGAACATCCGGAACATCGGAACACGGAGCTGGTGCGCTCCAACAACTAGTCACAACTGCTCCGCGATGCTGCCGCACAACCTTCTAGACTCGGAGCACCTACCGGACAGACATTAAATAAGGGGACATATCGGCGGTAAGAAACTTTCAATAATACCGCCTTACACAGAGTTATGAAACAGCGGGAGACGCTGGGGTGAAGGGCAGGAGATACTTGGGGAAAACTCTGATCGCCATTTTAGCTTCTTAAGCCCACGTGGCATGCCGACATAAGGAACGCAATGGCCCTCATAAATAAAAGTAAATGAGAAGCAGGTCAGTTCAGCACACCCCTGAAATAATTGCCATACTTTCTGCTACCCACACATTATATATAAATATAAAGGACAGATGCAAAGAATAATTTACAGACAGACAGCACTGCCAAAAAACAATATCTAAAACTACCAGAGATGCAGCATTCCGGTATCATAGTTCATTAATTATTTTTGTATGGAACAGAGACACTGAAACCAAGAGAGGAAGAATAACATTATATATACTTTTCTAAGAAGCACTAATATAAGAGAAGGGAGAGGTGGTGAGAACTGTGTATATATTGGAATCACACAAAGTGGGTTGATATATCCCAATCCTCCAGCTTTTTTTCAATCGTCATAACAGATTGTGGGGATGTCGTCCAGGAGACCACCTAAGTCTGACAAAGCTGGCAAACCTATCATACAGACAACTTCAGTGTCTGCCTTTTTCTCTCCATCAGACCAAGGTAAAATGAGCACCCCCCCTTCACCAAAAGGACATTCTGATGATGCCCTTAACCAAGTACCTATACACAACACAGAGCAATCTATAACTCAGCAACAACTTTCTACCTTACAAGCTACCATAGATAGATTGCCCTCAAAATCTGACATTGCCGACCTTAAATCCTTTATACAGTCAGAGATCTCTAAGGTCAAAAAAGAAATCAACACACTAGGAGACAGAATTGAGGACCTAGAGGGTAGCCAAGAAGTGGTAAATTCCATGATAAGCAATACAGAATCCGGCCTCGCTCAACAGGCTTCCATGATTGACGATTTACAGAACAAGGTGGAGGACTTGGAGAACAGGAGTAGGAGAAACAACCTAAGGATTCGTGGCATACCAGAAGAGATATCACCTGAGGACCTCCACTCCTATATCTTAAATCTCTTCAACTTCATAACCAAGTCCTCCACTTTCACAGACACCACCATAGAAAGGGCCCATAGGGCTCTAAGACCTCGCCCTAACCCTTCTGCACCACCAAGGGACGTGATAGTGAGGATATTACATTACAAAGATAGAGAAGCTATTTGGCTAGCTGCAAGAAATATACGTCCTCTCTTATTCAGAGATAAGGAATTACAAATCTACCAAGACCTATGCCCAACAACGATTGAAAAGAGGAAATCCTTAAAGTTTATAACATCGTTACTACAAGAACATAACCTTCGCTATCGTTGGGGTTTCCCCTTCAGCCTTCTAATACCCCATGAGGGCAAACTACTGATATATAGAGAGTCTTCGGACTTGGACACTCTCTCCAAAGCACTAGGCCTTACATTCCACACCCCTCCCACAATAACAGATGAAGATGGAAGTTCCAAAGTTTCCAAGAGGCACAATGTACCTCCAAGCCTACGAACGGAATGGTCCACAGTCCGTTCCAAGAACAAACAACGTGACCAAGCTACTCATCGGGGTCCTCCTCCTTGACTTTCTTCTTGCCTTGAATAGAGTGGTTTCTGGACACAATTCCACAGATAAGTATAATCTTCTCTTCTTGTTCATTGTTAGCTGCTTACCCCCAAGAAGCTGCCTGTATCTGATCTGTCGAAAGACAGCAAAAACATTCTTCTACCTTCCAAATGACCTGGATACTCAAATGAACTCTGATCTATATGTGTGTTTATTTGTTCATATGTTAACTACAAGTTAAGTGAAACTTATACTGTTTAGAATTAACGTTCCCTGCATAAGTTTCTCGCCAACCTATATTTACTCTCACCCTATTGAGGGCCATGTGCCCCCCCCCCTTTTTTTTTTTTTTTTTCTTTTTTGCCCCAACCCGAATTCCCTGTTCACCAATACCAAGGGAAGTTGATTAACAAACAAAGTAAAATACAGGCCACCCCCTGACCATATAAGACCCTTTATAGCACTAGTCAGAGGTATGGGGAGGGGGGATTGGTCGTTGCAGCTAGGAGCTGCTGGGGAAGAGGGATCATTCCTCCTAGTAATTTGTCGATTGTTCGACAGAATATGGTTTGGTTATGTTTTCATGTATGTTATTATGATTGTTATGTTATGTTTTTTGTTATTCTGTTTTTAAGTCTATTTAATGTTCAGGACTGGACGGCAGCACACCAAGTTACATGTTTATTTCTATCTGCTCTACTATTGTATACCTGGGGGAGATCTCAATTACACTATGTTATACCCAAGATAGTATTATATGGCGCTTCATAATAAGAAAAATGAAAGTAGAAATATTAATGTTATAACTATTAACACTAAGGGTTTAAATTCACCCAGGAAAAGAACAACTGCTCTAACTGATTTTAAACAGAAAAAAGGGGATATTATACTCCTTCAGGAGACTCACTTCCTAAAGGGTAGAGAGCCCAAATCATTTCATTATAAATTTGGTAAAAGCTATTACGCATCCCATACACAAAAAAAAATACAAGGAGTTGGCATCTTGATCAGAAAGGGGATCCCTTTTCAGGAGCTCTCCGTCAACCGAGACAGAGAAGGCAGATTTCTTATAATAACGGGCCTACTATATGGCCTCCCCATCACACTTGCCTCAATATATGCACCACACACTAAACAACACTCCTTTATTAAAAAAGTATTAAATGAGGTCCTCGACATCCAAAAAGGTACACTAATTATTGGAGGCGATCTTAACCTCCCTCTAAACCCTAATATGGACAGCTCCACTCATAATGTTTCTATCTCTAAAAATAACGTCAAGAAAGTGAATAATACCCTGCAACAAATGGGTTGCTTAGACATCTGGAGAGTGATGCACCCGGACACCATCGATTACACATTTTATTCCTTTCCTCACAAAATGTATAGTAGACTTGATTACATATTCATAGATATAACAAGTATGAGCTTAGTAAGGTCCATAGACATCACACCGATGACATGGTCGGACCATGCAGGGGTATGTTGTGCCCTAATGTGGCCCTCTAAACCTATCACAAACTACATATGGAAGCTAGATGATAGCCTACTAATAGATCCTGCTATTAAGTTAAAAATACAAAACAGGATTGAAGACTTTTTCCTACATAATAAACACACAGACACATCCCCACAAACCAATTGGGAAGCCCATAAGTGTACTATTAGGGGTGAGTTGATGGCTTGCAAAGCATACCTTTCCAAGCTACGGAGAGAAGCGACCAATAACCTTCTCATAGAAATATCCCAACTAGAGAAAACCCATAAAACAAAACCAAAAGACGAATCCATTCTGCAAACATTACAGACTGCGCGATTTAGACTAGCCTCTATCCTGGGAAAGGAACAAAATAGAAAAGCCTTCCTATTCAAACAACACTCATACATTGATTTAAATAAACAAGGTCGCTCTCTGGCCAGATATATAAGGAAAAAAACAAAGTCTAACTATATTCTCCACATAAAAGATAGTGAAGGTAGATCCCACCGAACTACACAGGCAATTGCAGAAACATTTAGAAAGTACTACTACAAACTATATAATCTTCCTTCGCATTCGCATACAGAAGGCCCAGTTAGTCACTCTCGAAAACAACTAATATCAGAATACCTCTCTAAACTAAAACTTCCCCATATAACCCAATTACAAAAAGAAGCGCTAGACGAGCCGTTCTCACTAGAAGAGCTGCAACTTGTACTTAAAAACTTACCCAACGGCAAAGCTCCAGGCCCTGACGGCTACACTTACAAATACTTCTTAACCTTTGCAGAACAACTATCCACACACCTATTGCAATATTTCAACTACATAGACTCTACCCACCCTTTTTCAGGACCAGCCCTAGAAGCCCATATATCCGTACTACTGAAACCTCAAAAATCCCCTATCGAACCCACCAGCTACCGCCCAATATCCCTGCTAAATACTGATATCAAAATATACTCAAAATTACTAGGAAATAGAATTAACAGTCTGTTACCCGACCTCATACACCCTGACCAGGTGGGATTCGTTATGGGGAGGGAGGCGAAAGACAACACGGTCAGAGCCTTGAACACAATCTTTTATGCCCAAAACCATAAAATACCACTAATAGCACTCTCTATCGATGCAGAGAAGGCTTTTGACCGTGTTGCCTGGGATTACCTACAAATGACACTCCAAGCCATGGGATTTGGGGAGAAAGTGATACAAAGCATAATGTCTCTATACACTAGCCCTAGCGCTAGGGTACTAATAAATGGAACCTTATCAGGCCCGTTTACAATATCTAACGGGACACGGCAGGGATGCCCACTATCGCCCCTGCTCTTCGCTTGCGTAATTGAAACATTAGCAGTTAGGATTAGATCCCTCCCAGACATTGCAGGACTTGCAATAAATGATCAACAATACACCATATCTTTGTTCGCTGACGACTTGTTATTCACCTTGACCAACCCCCTGACCTCGTTACCCCTGTTGGTTAGAGAATTCCAGGTCTTCCATAATGTGTCCAACTTCCTAGTCAACATTACAAAATCCGAAATACTAAATATTACCATTGGACCGGAAGAATCAGAACAATTAGTAACTCTATCCCCATTTAAATGGAACAAGTGCCATCTTAAGTACCTAGGCATATACCTAGCCACTTCTACAGAGGCACTGATTCAACTCAATTATGAAAAAATTAAATCCGAAATAATTAGAGATCTCTCGACTTGGAGATCCAAAAAACTATCATGGCTGGGTCGCATTAACCTAATAAAAATGAATGTATTCCCCAGAATCTTATATATTCTTCAAACCCTGCCTATCCCATTACCAGAGAGATACTTACCTTCCCTACAATGTGCTCTCAGTGATTTTGTATGGCATAAAAAGCACCCAAGAATTAATAAAACTATTATGTCCCTCCCCAAACTACAAGGAGGTTTAGGCCTTCCTAACCTAATGTATTATAGGTACGCGATATTCCTACAAAGAATTGTAGACTGGAGTATTCATAAACAACACAAAAGGTGGGTTGTCATGGAACATAGCATAGCGCAATCCCAAAACCTTAGCAGCCCATGTTGGGCTTTTAAACACCCCCAAGACGAGCACCCCCAGTCGACCATTACTATTACAGAAACCTATCGGTCATGGCACAAGCTACTAACCTTATTCCCGTACCTTTCCTCTAGGCCCTCTCCATTGACATCCCTAATTAAAAACGGAGAGCTTGATCTAGGACCCAACATAAACAAACATTCCTATCCCTCACATCTCCAAGATTTTCCGGTTTACTGGGTGGTCCACAACGAACAGATCAAATCACAAACAGACTTAATACAACAGGGTTTCTCCTGCTTGACTAATTGGTTCACATACCAACGAATATACCACCTCCTCATGACTCATGACCAATCTCCCAATATGACCAGACCATTAACCTCATTTGAACAGTTATGCATCAGAGAACCACCAATCCGACATACCTTATCACTGATCTATAAAATACTGATCACACCATTTCCGGGTTACCCTATTCCCTATATGGAAAGTTGGGAGAAGGATTTAGGGATAATAATCCCACTACACATCAGATCAAGAATAATAGGTGCAACACTTAAGACCTCTATCTCCACAGCCACTATGGAAATTAACCTAAAATTACTACATAGATGGTACTACACACCTAACAAACTTCACCGACTATTTCACAAATCGCAAAACAAATGCTGGCGCTGTGGACATGCCAACAGTGGCATGGCCCACATGTGGTGGTGGTGCACAGTTATACATAATCTCTGGAAGTCAGTCATTCTGGAGATAGAAGACATACTCGAACTACAATTTCCTATGGACCCCCTAATCTGGTTACTAAATAAACCTCCCAAAATTAAACATAAGCCCTCCCTTAAATTATTCTTTATTATGTCAAATAGTGTAAAATTTCTAATAGCTAAGAACTGGAGGTCGCGAGATCCCCCAACTATAGAGATGTGGGTTAATAGAGTTTCCGAATTGGTTCATCTCGAGGAACTATATTACTTAAAAACAGACAGAATGGAAGTTTATGCTCAAGTTTTATCACTATGGGAAATATACCTTAAAGATAGATAGGTGGATTCCATATCATACATTAGTCATATAGAAACACAATGGAGTTTATTGTTGAGAACCCCCCCCCCCTTCTGCAATATCATAATGAAAAAGAAGTGTTTGAAATTCAGACAGGATTCCCTTGTTCTATGTTGCATTTCTTTATTCATTTGTAAAGAGTTAAATCTTCTGATAAGTGCTTGCTGGTCCAGTCCAATGTTGTATTGTTGTTACGATAGTAAAATTGAATCGGCCCAATATCTAGCATGTACTGTTACATCAAATATGTATGAAACTGGAGCTGCGTCTCCATAACCTGTAATCCTATTTTCATTATCTCAATAAAGCTGATTCAAAAAAAAAAAAAAAAAAAAAAATACTAAGAATTCTCCAGTATTTTGGGCAAGATTTTCTCTGAAATTCCCAGTAGCAAAGAGGATAATGTAAAACTGTCATGATCTAACGAATAAGAGCAGATACTTTTTGCATAGGAATGTCCCTTTAATGTTGTTACTGGGTAGCAGTGTCTCTTTAATAGTATTTAGATGCCTTCTAACCAAATGAATTTTAAAATACAGCAAAAGCTATTTTTTCCCTGATGAATATATTTCGCTAGACAACTTTACAGCACTCATATAGAAAACCCATTTATTTGAAAACACAGATCCAAACACTTTTCAACATGATCTGACACTCCCAAAAGATGTGCTTAATCAAAAAGTCATGCACAGTGCTTGCCTGCCAAAATCCCTCTGTTAAAACTACAAATCTTTCTTGGACAAAAGAAAATGCACGGGTGCCAAAGCAGAGGCAAATACCTTTCCTCTGGAATATATTACAGGACCAATTTCTCAGCATGTTATTATGATGTGCATGCCACAGACCCTTTAGCGTGAATGTTCACTCTGGGATCACATTATAATGAAATTTCAGTGCCATTAATACATCATATATCATTAGACGTTACACAGGGCCCTTTTTATTAGTTATCATTAACATGCCTACAGACGATGTTGATATCACAATCAGAGACAAAACATCACTATGTGAAATATCAACATCTTACTTCTAACAATTGTAGCTATATAATGGTTAACTTAAAGGGAAATAAAAAAAAATTGGGTTTCATATCCCTTTAAAGGGACACAAAAATGTTCTGTCAACCTACATGACACAGCAACATTAAAGGATGCTGACATTTCTGCCAGAAACAAATATGAACTGAAAGCTGTTAAATTTAAAGTAGAAGTAATTTATTGGTATCAGCTGTGCACTAAAGCTCATCGGTTATGGCGTATAGGTACTTTATGCTAATGTTTAATAAGCAGGAAGTACCTATTAGCCAATGAGGATTAATAGCAAACACATAAATGATACAGCTGTATTAGGTTTCAATTACTAAAAAAAAAGCCTACAACATTCTATTATATTGTGTATAGTGAGCTTATAATAACTGGAAATCTGGACCCTGGCTACTTGTAGAAAACTGCTTTCTCTGTATTGGCTGCTACACTGTCAATAGAAAGGTGCTGACTTTTCATAAGCAACATTTGCTGAAGAGGTTTGCAATTCAAATATTTTAGATATTTTTTAAAATAGGTTGAAGTTTTATATATGTATATATATCCCTGTGTAGTTAAAGTGTGAATAAAGAAACAAAAAAACATCTTCTATGAATAATGTGAGGATGTAGTTAGTAAATTACTTGAGTTATCCGTTTTGCTTTTGCAATTCATGTCTTTGCGTCCTGTGCCATTATCGTTTTAATGTTGCTTGTTGTGGGTGAAGAAAGAACCGACACTTTGTACTATAGCAGTTCATCTCTGAGTCATTTTATATTGCCATTAAACTACAAGTTATGTAACACATAGAAATCCTACCTGATTGGCTCTTTCAAGGTCAGTCATGATCATCTCAATCTCATCTGCCCTGAGAGAGAAACAAACACAAGAAATGAATGAGTAGGAAATCAAACAAACATTATAAAACATCACTTGCGTTTTTTATGGGCAAATGCATACATGTACGGATATTCTAAATAACATTATATAAACATAAGATAACAATATATATGCATTTCCTTGTTATAATGCAACTATTAAGGGGACATGATCAGCCCAAATTATTAATCTTCAAATTAAAGGGACACTGAACCCACATTTTTTCTTTCATGATTCAGATAGATCAGCAATTTTAAGCAACTTTCTAATTTACTCCTATTATCAATTTTCCTTCGTTCTCTTGCTATCTTTATTTTAAAAAGAAGGCATCTAAGCTAAGGAGCAAGACAATTTTTGGTTCAGAACCATAGACAGCACTTGTCTATTGGTGCTGTCCAATCAGCAAGGACGACCCAGGTTGTGAACCAAAAATGGGCCGGCTTCTAAACTTACATTCTTGCTTTTCAAATAAAGATAGCAAGAGAATGAAGAACATTTAATAATAGGAGTAAATTAGAAAGTTACTTAAAATTGCATGCTCTATCTCAATCATAAAAGAAAAAAATTGGGTTCAGTGTCCCTTTAATTTGCAACCCAGAACATTGTCACCTGTCCAATATTTAAAGGGATAGTGTACTGTAAAATTGTTTTTCCCTTAATGTATTTCCAATTACTTGTTTTGTCAGTTGCAGAATATAAAATGTATGAGAAATTGTTTTTAGGTTTATTTGTGTAAATTAAATAGCTGGTTTTGTTCTTTGCAACCACAGCCCATTAAAATAGGTTGAGCTTGCAGGTAAAACCAGATCTCACAATTTTATTACTCTCTTTACACACACACACAAACACACACATATACTTCTTTATCTTATACCTGTCTGTAAACCAAAGCCCAATCGAGAGAACAATGGAAAATGAAAATGTTATTACTTATCTCTTCTACACCCTACTGTGGGTGCAATTTCTTCTGCTGGCTGTGTTTACATAGTTTGTCAATAACATATACTTAAGTATAGAAAATTTCTGTACAGATAGGGATACCACAGGCTATATCAGCTATTTCAAATGCCAAAATAATGGTAAAGGAGCTATTTGTAAACAATTTAATACATTCAGTCAGGTAAAATGGATCATTGGGAATAAATGAAGGGGGTGAAAAATGTAAGGTAAACTGTCCCTTTAACGCAGCCAATCTATCTTGTGCATGGCACTTGTACTGTATAATATCAAGAAAACAATATAACTATAAGGTTTTTTTTTATATACGCTAATGTTCTAAGGCTTGTAAAAACATGGTTGAAGGATAGAAAGAAGTCATTATTCAGATATAGCATGCAGTTGTTGGTATCCTTTATTAAGTAAACCTAGGAAGGGTGACATCAGCTTAGGAGTGTGCACATGTATTTAGCATTCTGCAACTATGTAAAACATTGCCATAAACAATCTGCCAGGCGGCTAAAGACATGTGCACGCTCCTGAGATCACCTAGGACAGTGATGGCTAACCTTTGCACCACAGATGTTTTGGAACTTCATGTCCCATAATCAGGGGCGTATTTATGCAGAGGCCTACAAGGCCGGTGCCTAGGGCGGCAGATTTGAGGGGGCGGCGGCACTGGCACTATGTTGGCAAGGTTGGCGTTATTAGGTTATTATTTTATTAAAAAAGAATAATAAAAAAAATTCCCGTTCGGCGGTCACGTGACCCGGCTTTTGCCGACGTCACGTGACGTTTTACTACTTCCGCCCGCCTTCCTTTCAGCTCACACGCCGCCCGCACTGGAGGGAGCAACACACATGTGCACACACATGATCGCTGAGCACTGTGAGCAGGCAGGCATTGGACTCCCCATAACCCCAGCAGCGGTACCCGGGCTGTAAGTAAATCACAGTCAGTGAGTGACAGATGAGATCATGTGACAGTAAGAGGCAGAGCTCAGAGACGGTGAGACCAGACGACGTCGACTTACACACGCAGCAGACAGAGCCTTGGCTGATACTAGAGAGTGACAGAGGACTGGTCGGACATAGTTGAGAGTGCAGAGTTTGCAGACACAGACGGTCACGACGCACTGCAGTTCAAAAATGTAAAGGTATTTTTTGTTTTTGGGGGTCATTGCGCCACTTTTGTGTACTTACTAAGTCTTACTTACTACTTTGAATTTTGAAAAAATGTGAGCCTGGAGCGGGCAGTGGGCATTGCCTGGTGACAGTGAGTGCTTGGTGAGATTTTCATTTTGACCATGGAAGGCAGAGGCCGGGCACACATCACAGACATCATATCATAAATAATGGATGGGGGATAAATGGAATAATATGCACTGTGGGGCCTGGGCAGTCAGTCATAGGAAGGGAAAGTAAAAGGATTTTATTTTTTTCTTATTTAGTTTAAATTATTTGTGTCTTGCTGCTGCGAGTCTTGAAAATGATAATTTAGAGTAGAGTAGTGTACTGAGTTACTCTGTACATAATGATGATCTAATCATGTAAATAAAACTAGATGGATGGTACTTTCAAGGATTGGTTGATGTCTGATCTAGAATATGCTGCCTGCTTAAATATTATCTATTAATAATTGCAATAATAATCAAATCTGCAATTCTGTGCTAGTGGCTGCTTCTTTAGAGCCTGCTTTATTTAAATACCATTGCTATCCTTGATGATCTGATTATCCCATCCCTCCTTACTTTGTTCCAAACAGCTCTGTATGAGTGTATTTATGTGTATGGATGGTACTTTCAAGGACTGGTTGATGATCTAGAATATGCTCCCTGCTTAAATAGTATCTATTAATAATTGCAATAATCAAATCTGCAATTCTGTGCTAGTGGCTGCTTCTTTAGAGCATGCTTTATTTAAAGATTCCCAGAATCCCATGCCAATACCATTGCTATCCCTGATGATCTGATCCCATCATTCCATCCCTCATTACTTTGTTCCAAACAGCCCTGTATGAGTGTATGTGGATTATGTATATATGATATTAATTTATTCTTGATTTAATTTCTTGTGCCCTGCTTTTTTTCCTGAAAAAAAAAAAAAAATCTAAATCCATAGGGGGGGGGGGGGGGAGCAGCAGGATTCTAAGTGCCTAGGGCAGCACAAAACCTAAATACGCCTCTGCCCATAATGCTTAGGCACTCTGCAGGCTAGATGAGCATCATTGTAAATGTAGTTCAGAAACACCAGGAGTGCCAAGGTTGGCCATCACTCACCTAGGATGACTCTTTAACAAGGGATACCAAGAGAACTAAGCAACATAGATAAAAGAAGCAAACTGGAAAGCTCTTTAAAATGTCATGCTGTATCCAGTTCATTTAAGTTTAATACTGTTTTACTGTCCCTTTAAGCACTGCTTCAACTATTCACACTGATAAACCATTACCAGTACAGAGATATATAGATGACACACAGATAGATCATTTAAACTACTATTATCAATTATTTGTAAAGTGCTACTATTTCCAAAGCTCTGGGCTTCAGAATCGCTGCCCAAAGTTTAAAACCAATATAAAATATGGAGCACTAGGTTGAGCAAATATGGAAACAAACCCATCTCTTTCACCAGGTCCTAGATTAAATATTAGGTGTTCACTATATCATTTGCACATTTTAAAACTAGTGAGTCTCAAATTAGAAACAATTAAACCAATTCCATATTTAAAGGGATATACAAATGTAAAAAGAAAACGCTCTAATGTGTTAAAGTATTTTATTATTACACTATTGCTTGCACATAACTATGTGTTTAATCTCTGCAAAGGGGTAAACACATACTTAAAGTCAGCTCCAGAACAGCAATGCACTAACTGGGATCTAGCGGAACAAATCTAGTGAGCCAATAACAAGAGGCATAGATGTGTTGCCACCGATAACCAGCTAGCTGGACATGAAACCCAACATATTTATTTCATGATTCAGATAGATAAAACAAATTTAAAAAAACATCCCAATTTACCTCTATTATCTAATTTGCTTCATTCTTTAGATATCCTTTGTTAAAGAAATAACAATGCACATGGGTGAGCCAATCACACAAAGCATCTATGTGCAGCCACCAATCAGCAGCTACTGAGCCTATTTAGATATGCTTTTCAACAAAGGATATCAAGTGAATGAAGCAAATTAGATAACAGATGTAAATTGGAAAGTTGTTTTAAATTGCACGCTCTTTCTACATCATTAAAGAAAAAATGTGGGTTTCATGTCCCTTTTTTTTTTTTTTTTAAAGTATTTATTTATACATGCCATCAGTGTAAAAGATATACATAATATAAAAAATTGCAGGCCTCGCAGGGCAACATTTTCAGTGGATACAGCAAAACCAAAAAAAAGTCTGTAATAATAAACAAAAAGAACAAATACAGTTACATCCACCAGACAGACAAATCCACTTTCTCTAAGCTTAATAATCCCAAAAAATAATTGTTGCAAAATCTGCTCTTTACACATCTGGCATATTTTATTCTTAAAGGACCAGTCAACACAGGAAATTTGCATAATCTACAAATGCAAGATAACAAGACAATGCAATAGCACTTACTCTGAACTTCAAATGAGTAGTAGATTTTTTTCTGACAATTTTAAAAGTTATGTCTTTTTCCACTCCCCTTGTATCATGTGACAGCCATCAGCCAATCACAATTGCATACACGAACCATGTGACAGCCATCAGCCATTCACAAATGCATACACAGTTATTCTTGCACATGCTCAGTAGGAGCTGGTGACTCAAAAAGTTTAAATATAAAAAGAATGTGCGCATTTTGTTAATGGAAGTAAATTGGAAAGTTGTTTAAAATGGCATGTTCTATCTGAATAATGAAAGTTTAATTTTGATTGAGTGTCCCTTTAACCTAAAAAACCAGGGATAAAAAAAGAGAAAGCTGAAAAGAAGAGGAAAAAAAAAAAAAAAGGCCTCATACGCCCCCCCCCCCCCCCACACTCTCCTCAGCAGCATGTCAAATATCCAAAATATATCCTCATTATTTCAATTCCGGAATATACTATTATAGGTCTCTATAACACCTAATCCATTCCGCCGGGAAATCACCAAGTAGAACCAGATCAATGAAACTATCTGAACTGAAAAATGGATATAGGATAGTTGAGCTCCTTCTGGATATGACTTAATAATCGGTAACCATCTTAATAAAAACTTCCTAACTTCTCTTTCACTAGCTTCTCTCAGGTGGAAGGATTCAAAGATTATTTGCATCTGGATTTCTTTCACAAATACTGAGAAGCCCGGCATCTTTTTAGCTTTCCAGTTCTTTAATATAAGGTGTCTAACAAGGAGGATGATTACATTTAAACTTTTTCTATATGGAGATGACACCCAAGTGGAATGATCGAGAAAAAAAATGGTGTCTGCATCAAAATAAATATTAGTTCTATACAGACTATTAAACCAAAAACCTACCTTTTTCCAAAACTGGTAAATTCTGGGGCAGGATACAAACGTGTAGGCTGTCTGCATAAATATAGCAGCATCGTGGACAAGAAAAAGTTTGATTAAGATATATTTTAGACATTCTCTGAGGTGTATAATAAAAATTATGCATTACTTTCATATGACTCTCTTTCCAGCTTATTGGTATTTGAAGTGTATTGATTGATTTACAGCTAGCTCTTATTTTTTCTAGATCAACTCTATGGGTCACTAATCTCCATTTTAGATTAAGGTTTTCCAGCCAGGAGTCGCTTTGTTTGGTCAACATAATACTGTAAAGAAGTGAAATTGAAGGTGATTTAATTCTAGAGATAGTAATACTAGATCTTAACTCAGACCATGCAATTGCCTCAATGCCATTCCACTTCTTAGATTTTATAAAATGATAAATTTGAAGATAGGCGTAAAAATTATTACTTGGTAGATCAAACTGACATCTTAAATTATCAAACACTTCTATTTGTCCATCATCTGTAAAAAATTGGTGGACTGCTTTGAGACCCTTATTAGCCCAACTTCTAAATACCTTCTGATTAATCCCGGGAAAGAACTCAGGATTACCCAATAAGGGCAAGTATTCCGAGAAAGAGTGCTCTGCACCGATTACAGAACAAAGATTTTGCCAAGCAGAGATTATATTTTTAATTTAAATTAAACTCTTAATATTACTGGGTAGTTCTTTTATGGTTATATGTAATAAGGCTTTAAGAGAAAATGGAAAAATCATAAAACTTTCAATTTCTTTGGATGAAAACCAATTTGTTTCTGCAAGCCAGTCTACTGCAATTTTCCCTAGGGCAGCAACATTATAAAACTTAATATTAGGTAGAGCTAAGCCGGCCGCTTCACGAGAATACATCAGCTTTTCCAGCGCAATTCGCGGCTTTTTCTTATGCCAAATAAATTGGGAGAATTTTGCATATAATTTCTGTAGGTCCGTTTTGGTCAAAAATAAAGGTAGGTTCTGGAGAGGGAAAAGTAAACGGGGAAAAATAATTGTCTTAATAAGATCAACCTTAGCTGACAATGATAAAGGTAATACAGCCCACAACTTCAAATTTTCTGTAATAAGGGCTTAAAATTAAGACCACACCATTTTTCTGGATTTCTATGCAGAAATATCCCTAAATATCTTAGTATTGCAACTTCTTTAAATGGGGTATTAATTGTCCTATTATTATATTTAGAAATCCACATCAATTCACTTTTATGAAAGTTCACCTTATATCCGGAAAAAGAACTAAAAAGATTCAAAGAATCCAAGATTATAGGGATAGAGTTGGATGTATTATACAAAAAGATTAACAGATCGTCAGCATATAATAAGGTTTTCAGAGAGGTTTTACCAAAATTGACCCCTTCCATCACTTCCCTTAGCCAGATCGCAAGAGGTTCAAGTGCCAAGTTAAAAAGGAGGGGAGAGAGGGGATAACCTTGCCTAGTACCTTTTTGCAATCTTATACCGGGAGTAAGAGTGTCATTAATCAGAAGATAAGAAATAGGAGAATGATATAAGTTACGCACAAATTGGAGAAATTGGTTTTTAAAACCAAATCTCTCAAGCGTCTGAAATAGATAGTCCCATTCTATGGAGTCAAATGCCTTAACCGCATCCAACGTTAAGAGCGCAATATCATGATTAAATCGTTTACTAATATCTTTATTTGAATTCCATATATGATCTATAAGGGTAATAATTTTCCGAATATTTCTCAATGAATTTCTTGAAACCAGGAATCCCGTTTGGTCTTGATGTATAATTTTATCAAGACATTTCATTAATCTGGAAGCTAAGATAGAAGTTAGTATCTTATAATCTATATTTAGTACCGATATCGGTCTATATGAGGCCGTATCTTCAAGATCTTTATCTTTTTTGGTATTAATGAAATATTAGCGACCGCAAAATATTCTGAGAGTGGGCTACCACCGATAAAATAATTATTAAAAAGTTTTTCCAGGGTGGGCTTAATCTCTTCCGCTAAAAATTTTTAAAACTCAGTGGGGAGAGCATCGGGACCGGCTGCTTTATTTACTCTAGTTTTATCGATTGCATCCCCTATCTCCTCCAATGAAATGGGGGCATTCAAAGCTTCAAGAAAGTCATCTGCCACTTGGGGGATTTTTATTTGGGACCAAAATTTCTCTTGATTCTGTCTATGGTCACTGGTCTGGGAATATACATTTTTATAGTATGAAAAGAAAACATTATTAATATCTGTTACTTCAGTATATCTATTGCCTTGATCTTTAATTGATAGAATATAGTTCTTGTTCTTCCTGCTTCTAATTAAATTTGCCAAATGTTTTGCAGAGCAACCGTAATAGCCCTTATAGCATAGATTAAGTTTAGTCTCCTCCTCTAAGGAATTCTGTTTAAAGAATATATACCTTTCTGCTCTGGTCCTAGAATAGCTCTCCCAATGGGAGTGCGTTGGGTCCATAATATATTTCTTATAACTGTTTCTAACTTGATTGGCCAATTGGACTTCTCTCATTCTGTCTGGTTTCATGTCCCTTTAATGCTCCTGAGCCTACCTGGGTATCCTTTTTTTAACAAAGGAAAGAAAGAGAAGGGAGACATTTGCATAATCAGGACCATGTGATTTTAAATTTCATGTCCCTGCAATAAATGTCATCAAAAAGCACAAAAATCGCCTCTAATGAATGCTGCAAAAAAAGAAAAGGAACTATGCCCCTTTACATGGCACCAAGTTGCTCCTTGCTCTCAAGCAACGTGTTCTGTAATCTCTAATTGTAACTATTTACATTACAAGTTCTTTTGTTTCAGCTTAACTACAAATAGTGACTAATTATAGGTCAGCACTGTAAATATGAATTCATCTTAGTCCATAAATTCATAAATATTTGTATCCACGACTGCTTCTCGAGATCAGGACTGTGTGCTTTTGTATTGGTATTTTAAATGATTTTATATTAAACTTTTTAATGGGATGCTACTTTTTGTGAACCTGGCAAGTGTTCTGCCCAATTTTGGTAAAGTTATTCTTATAGCTGAAAGTATTCAATTTGCTCTACAAAATGAAAGCAGTGTGCTGCTAATTTCCAATTGTACTCAGTTAATGACAAACCAAATATTTCTTAAACAGATAATAAAGTGATCTTGTAGATTTTATATATATATATATATATATATATTATATTGTATATACTCAAAACAATTTGTCTGATATTGTGAAAATACTGTGAGTGTTGCAGTTTGATAATTGCCATTATATATATATATATATATATATATATATACACACTTGCCATTAGATACACACACATATATATATATATATACATACACACACATATGCACATATACAGTATATATATACACATACACACATTACACACATATGCACATATACAGTATATATATATATATATATATTTATATATATACATACATACACACACATATACAGTATATATATATATATATATATATATATATATACACATACACACACATATGCACATATCCAGTATATATATATATATATATATACACATACATACATACACACACATATGCACATATACAGTATATATATATATATATATATATATATATATATATATATATATATATATACACATACATACACAGTATATATATATATATATATATATATATATATATATATATATATATATATATATATATACTGTATATATACATACACACACATATGCACATATACAGTACAGGTAGCCCTCAGTTTACGCCGGGGTTAGGTTCCAGAAGGAATGGTTGTAAATTGAAACCGTTGTAAATTGAAACCCAGTTTATAATGTAAGTCAATGGGAAGTGAGCAGGGATAGGCACAAACCAAGGCTGTGGCGGACATTTTCTAAAGTAAAGACCTTAGTGAAGGACACCAAGGTACATTTCAAATTAAAAACATTATTTTATAGTGCTGGGTGTTATTATACTGATGCAGATACCACTGACCCTATAACCAGCTCTGGCTATACCCATGTGCCAGTGTCACTACTGTGTCATTATATAGTGCTGGGTGTTATTATACTGATGTAGATACCACTGATCCTATAACCAGCCCTCCTCTGGCTATACCCATGTGCCAGTGTCACTTCTGTGTCTTTGTATAGTGCTGGGTGTTATTATACAGATGCAGATACCACTGACCCTATAACCAGCCCTTGTCTTGCTATATGCATGTGCCAGTGTCACTACTGTGTCTTTGTATAGAGCTGGGTGTTATTATACTGATGCAGATACCACTGATCCTATAACCAGCCCTCCTCTGGCTATACCCATGTGCCAGTGTCACTACTGTGTCATTATATAGTGCTGGGTGTTATTATACTGATGCAGATACCACTGATCCTATAACCAGCCCTCCTCTGGCTATACCCATGTGCCAGTGTCACTACTGTGTCATTATATAGTGCTGGGTGTTATTATACTGATGCAGATACCACTGATCCTATAACCAGCCCTCCTCTGGCTATACCCATGTGCCAGTGTCACTACTGTGTCATTATATAGTGCTGGGTGTTATTATACTGATGCAGATACCACTGATCCTATAACCAGCCCTCCTCTGGCTATACCCATGTGCCAGTGTCACTACTGTGTCATTATATAGCGCTTGGTGTTATTATACTGATGCAGATACCACTGACCCTATAACCAGCCCTCCTCTGGCTATACCCATGTGCCAGTGTCACTTCTGTGTCTTTGTATAGAGCTGGGTGTTATTATACAGATGCAGATACACATCCAGTATTTCACTCAGGCTTTATTTATTCCATAACTTATCCCCCAATATCGCTAGCAGTCTCTTGACAAGCCACTAACTTTATTCACACTACATATTCTCCCTTTCCTATTATTTAATCAGAAAGAAAATATATACTAAGGGTGGGAATCACAACCTTAGCATATCTTTTCTTTCTAATTAAATACTACTTATAATAAACCTCAGGTGCTGGCTAAAGTGCTTTACCTTTGCATATAAAGCTCCAGGGACACAGTGGCAGCTTGCTTCTGGAATCTTCCCTCTCTCTCAGTCTCACTCAGAGTCATTTTCCAGGTACTAAGCGGCATCACATGGGAGTGGCTACAACCCTGCAAAACGTGGCGCCGCATGTGTCAAGGAGGAGTCAGGATCAGCATTCATCTGTCCTATTCCACCCTCCCCACAGCAAAATGGGCGGTGGACACTGCAAGGGACAGTCACGGACACCAGTGTCCATGTACGGACACCTTGCCTATCCCTGGAAGTGAGGGAGTTAGGTTCCAGGCCACTCTCAAAATTGGCATAAGTAACACCTAATACATTATTTTTAAAGCTTTGAAATGAAGACTTTAAATGCTAAACAGCATTATAAACCTAATAAAATAATCACACAACACAGAATATATAATTAAACTAAGTTAAATGAACAAAACATTTGCTAAACAGCATTATAAACCTAATAAAATAATCACACAACACAGACTTCACTTGCATTTTTCTGCAAACAGTTCTTTCTATGCATTCCAATCTGGACTGATTCATAGACAGGAAGATCTTGTTCCTTTAAAATCTGCTCGATAGCTCAGGTCTGGTTAAACTGATTAATTTCAGCTTGCTTGGCTTTGAGGCAACACAAGCAGACAGCTCCATCTACTGGCTATTTTAATAAATGCACTGCTTCTCAATGCTTTTCAATAGCAGTCACATGACTGGAAAAAAAGGTTGTTATTCTGAAACAGTGTAAATTGAACCGTTGTAAAACAAGGGCCACCTGGGTATATATATATATATATACACACATATGCACATATACAGTGTATATATATATATATATATATATATATATATATATATATATATACACACACATACACACACATATGCACATATACAGTATATATATATATATATATATATATATATATATATATATATATATATACACATAGTGTCATTATAATTTATATATCAACAATTAATTTATTAACAATTTGCAAAACTATTCGAAAACTCTGGTGAGTATTGTGTTCATGTTATCTCCTTTAAAGGAATAAGAAACCTAAAAAAAAATATTTTCTGATTCAGACAGAGCAAACAATTTAAAAAAAAATTTAGTTTTATTATCAAATTTGCTTTGTTCCAATGATATTCTTTGTTGAACAGATACATAGGTAGGTGTCTGGAGCACTACATGGCAGGAAATAGTGCTCTTCCAAATGGATAACATTCATGCAAAATTTCTGCCATATAGTGTTCCAGAAATGGGCAGGCTCAAAAGCTTATGTCCCTGCTTTTTAACAAAAGATACCAAGAGAAAAAGAAAATGTGATAATAGAAGTAAAATTAGAAAGTTGTTAAAAATTGCATGCTCTATCTGAATCGCGAAAGACAAGTTTTGGGTTTCATTTCCCTTTCATTTTGCAGCGGGTTTAGGCATTTTACAGCATTTGGATGGAGACATTTAGGGAGTACAGAAGCAAAACAAAAAACAAAGGTATTTTATAGTAAAAGCATGTAATATAAACAAACACAAACTGAAAAGTTGTATTTTTTATACTACACAATACAATCTTTTATAATACACTCTCTAAGTATTACGTGACTGAAACTACAGTTTCAATTTCAATTTCAAATGCACCAAACAGGTACACAATACCTTAAACCTTTTGTGGGACTATCAGTAATTTTGTTATTAATTCATATTTCATTTTTACAAGGGTGAATAATCTAGTGTTTGAAATTTACTACCCCACCCACCGATTATTCCCCAATAAAAAACTAGAACATTCATAAACTCTTTTGCAAGCATTCCATTTCTACACAAAAGAACAAGCTGTTGCAACATTTGTTTTAACTTAAATTACCATAATCCAGATTTATTTTATGCTTGCACTAGTAATATTGTGACATTAAATATATATATATATATATATATATATATATATATATATATATATATTGTACAGTTTTATTTGATGTAGGTTTGATTATTAAAGGGACATTATACACTTATTTTTGCTTTGCGTAAATGTTTTGTAGATGATCTATTTATATAGCCCATAAAGTTTTGTTTTTTTTAAAAGATTTTTTTTTCAGACTAACCAAGCCCCAAAGTTTTAGGAGAATACTGATGTATACCTACTCCAGCTTGCTCCTGTTTGTGTAAAGGGTCTTTTCATATGCAAAAGAGGGGGAGGGGGAGTGTCTTATTTCCCACTTGCAGTGGGCTTTCCAGCTGCCTTTTCAACAGAGCTAAACTGAGAGCTTCTAAGTAAGTTTTTAAACAGTTTTATACTGGATTTTTATATCAGTTTCTGTGCATCTTATTCTTTATAGTAGTGTCTATTACATGCAGTTATATGAAAATGAGTGTCCCTTTAAGGTCTAGAATGGTATCAGACCTTTGCTCCAGGACACCCATGGCATATTTTATGTGACATCCTAAATTTCTTTATGTAAATAACTGTGGCACCCAAGACCTCCATTAATGTAATTCAAGAATATAAACATTAAAATACTTTCAACTAAGAAATATATTCTAAATGTACTTTAACAATTTGTGTCACGTTGAAAGCTGTAAGACTCCAATGTACTCCCCAAAATTTAACATGGGGGCTAAATCAATGTGCCGTGATCCTGTCTATATAGTAATAGATCCTTGCACAGTGTTTACTGGCATAGGAAGGGGTTAAATCACAGATTTGTTTTATTCAAAATAACACTATTAAATCCCTGTGCTGTGTATTAAAGGGACATGAAACCCAACATTTTTCTTTCATGATTCATATAGAGAATACATTTTTAAACAACTTTCTAATTTACTTCTATTATCTAATCTGTTTCATTCTCTTGGTATCATTTGTTAATGGAGCAGCATCACACTAATGGTTTCTAATTGAACACATGGGTGAGCCAATGACAATCGGTATATATATGCAGCCACCAATCAACAGCTAGAACCTAGGTTCTCTGCTGCTCCTGAGCTTGCCTAGATAAACCGTTCAGAAAAGGATAACAAGAGAAGGAAGCACATGAAATAATAGAAGTAAACGGGAAAGTTGTTTAAAATTGTATTCTCTATCTGAATCATGAAAGAAAAATGTTGGGTTTCATGTCCCTTTAATGGCAGAAGTAGTTAAAGGACCAGTCAACACAGTAGATTTGCATAATCAACAAATGCAAGATAACAAGACAATGCAATAGCACTTAGTCTGAACTTCAAATGAATAGTTGATTTTTTTTCTGACAATTTTAAAAGTTATGTATTTTTCCACTCCCCCTGTACCATGTGACAGCCATCAGCCAATCACAAATGCATACACGTACCATGTGAAAGCCATCAGCCATTCACAAATGCATACACACTTATTCTTGCACATGCTCAGTGGGACCTGGTGACTCAAAAAGTTTAAATATAAAAATACTGTGCACATTTTTTTTAATGGAAGTAAATTGGAAAGTTGTTTAAAATGGCATCCTCTGTCTGAATAATGAAAGTTTAATTTTGATTGAGTGTCCCTTTAAATCCCTGCTCTCTTTATGCTAGTTATAAAAATAGGGTTAAATCACTGGTGTGTGTGTTACTGGGGAAAAGGGGGTTAAACACAGTTCCTTAAAAAAATGACTTGTTCAGCTGTGATTGATCAGAAATAAGAAATCATTGTAAAATCTAGGTGAGAGAACAGCCTTTTTAAGATCAGTGGAATTAATGTGCAATTTATTAAGAGGCCGTATTTCATTCATGTTTCTCTACTTTCAAAAAACCTTGAACATTTTGCAGACTAATTCTGTTATAACGTACAATAATGCAATATACAATATAATATGCCGTGTAAGTGACAATCCTTATCTAGGTACGATAACAAAGGTGTTTTATATTCCCCGGGTTTGGCACAAATTTGTTTATAATTGGGCTGTAAAGTTTCACGCTGAAAGATTTTCCTCTCTTATCAAGATTATAATCACTATGTCTGATTATCATAACAGTACAATGATTTTAACCCTCATAGCTATATGGAAACACAGCACACAGATGGCAAATATTTCTGGAAATCGAATTTATTGATCATCTAAATGTTCTACATACTTGTCAACCCTGGTAAATAAGCTAAGCTCTCATTAGAATACATCTTTATTAAAGGGCCGTTATAGTGAAAACTTTAAATGCTCTCTTTCATTAGAGCATGCAATTTTATCACTATAAATCCTACAATGCTATGTATTAAATCAACACAGTGGACACATAAGTAAAGTACTCAACAGGAACAGCAGAAAACTGCTGGTCCCGCACCAAAACTGCATCAGATACAGTGCTAGATTAGAAGTGGTGTGTTAATAGTTATGCAGTTGCGAAAAAGGGTTTATCGCGGGTGTTTGCGCGCATCTGGTTTTCCACTCGTAATACAAGTTGAAAAGTTGTAAAAGCGATCCCTTATGCACAATCCCGATTTACGCTAGAATAATTACCACATCCTCAGAGCTCTAGTAAACTGTATTGCGAAACACAAAAATGTCACAAAACATATAAAAAATACATTACAAAGTACAGTTACACTCATAATAACACCAGCTAATAAAAATTATTAAAAAACAAAAAAAAAGCTTACAGATATGAGGTGTCAGGTGGCAAAGGGCTTTAGCATATAAATACATCCATATGCATGTCTAAAGATGTATGTGTATGTATAGATATATGTTTATTTTATATACACATATAAACAGATAAATACATATGCATACATACAGTATCTCACAAAAGGGAGTACACCGCTCACATTTTTGAAAATATTTTATTATATCTTTTCATGTGACAACACTGAAGAAACAGCCTGTATAACAGTGTAAATTTGCTGTCCCCTCAAAATAACAACACACAGCCATTACTGTCTAAACCATTGGCAACAAAAGTGAGTACACCCCTAAGTGGAAATGTCCAAATTAGGCCCAAAGTGTCATTATTTTGTGTGGCCACCATTATTTTCCAGCACTGCCTTAACAGTTCACCAGAGAGTCATAGGTTGCCAATAGAGTCCTCTTACACTCCTACATGATGACATCACGGAGCTGGTGGATGTTAGAGACCTTGCGCTCCCCCAACTTCCATTTGAGGATGCCCACAGATGTTCAATAGGGTTTAGGTCTGGAGACATGCTTGGCCAATCCATCACATTTACCCTCAGCTTCTTTAGCAAGGCAGTGGTCGTCTTGGAGGTGTGTTTGGGGTTGTTATCATGTTGGAATACTGCCCTGTGGCCCAGTCTCCGAAGGGAGGGGATGATGCTCTGCTTCAGTATGTCACAGTACATGTTGGCATTCATGGTTCCCTCAATGAACTGTAGCTCCCCAGTGCCGGCAGCACTCATGCAGGCCCAGATCATGACACTCCCACCACCATGCTTGACTGTAGACAAGACGCACTACTCTTTGTACTCCTCACCTGGTTGCCGCCAAACATGCTTGACACCATCTGAACCAAATAAGTTTATCTTGGTCTCATCGTACCACAGGACATGGTTCCAGTAATCCATGTCCTTAGTCTGCTTGTCTTCAGCAAACTGTTTGCGGGCTTTCTTGTGCATCATCTTTAGAAGAGGCTTCCTTCTGGGATGACAGCCATGTAGACCAATTTGATGCAGTGTGCGGCGTATGGTCTGAGCATTGAAATGCTGACCCCCCACCCCTTTAACCTCTGTAGCAATGCTGGCAGCACTCATACGTATATTTCCCAAAGACAACCTCTGGATATGAAACTGAGCACGTGCACTGAACTTCTTTGGTCGACCACGGCGAGGCCTGTTCTGAGTGGAACCTGTCCTGTGAAACCGCTGTATGGTCTTGCCCACCGTGCTGCAGCTCAGTTTCAGGGTCTTGGCAATCTTCTTATAGCCTATGCCATCTTTATGTAGAGCAACAATTCTTTTTTAAGATCCTCATAGAGTTCTTTGCCATGAGGTGCCATGTTGAACTTCCAGTGACCAGTATGAGAGCGTGTGAGAGCGATAACACCAAATTTAATACACCTGCTCCCCATTCACACCTGAGACCTTGTAACACTAACGAGTCACATGACAACGGGGAGGGAAAATGGCTAATTGGCCCCACTTTGGACATTTCACATTCCAATGTTCTATGTATTTTTAAATAGCTATTCCTATATATATATATATATATATATATATATATATATACCTGTATATCATGTCACTGCAGAAAAACTGTCTATCTTTGGATCTCTCCTATAAGGAAAGCTCCCACTACAGTTTCATTGTTTGCTGTGTGCCCTGATGGGAATTTATTTGGAACATACACTTGACAATCTTACACTAGTGAGTGCATTGGAACATTTCCCTATTTTGTACTTTTTCTAGAGAATCAGGCTGCAAATATCAAAAAATATTTCCATGTTTAGAAGGAGAAGTCTGTAGAATCGACACTCAGGTGCCAGCTATATTACTATACTTATGTTTAGGTTGACAAACCTTTTGGTTCCTGTGTTGCTTTGGTTGCTTTTATTCATTCCTTTATACCTTGAAAGTCATTTTGGATGGAACTTTTGTATATATTTGCAAGATTGTGATAAAAGACCTGGCAGCCAGATACTGCAGTAGTCAGACTAGGAAAAATAAAGAGTGATGGATCGCAGAAAAACTACAGTAGGATATAATATTGTTTTTTTCAATCTAGGACAAGAATCGTACAAACCTAATTGTGTTTCTTATGGCAGCTGGGGGGCTATGAAGTGTGGCTCGGGCAGAGTTCAGAAAGAGTGTGGGAAGTTAGGGGGGGGAGGTCTCTGGGTGAATAGAAGTGGTTATCACTTTCACTTTGTTAAAATAAAGATATAAACATAGTAGGAAATCAGAGCGAAAAAAAGTGATTCCAAATCACAGCAATGTTGTAAAAGCAGGACAATGAGGTCATCACAGGCTATAGATTGCAGCTTGATAAATTCTCCCTCCTATATAATGCAATTAAGAGTGTTTTAGCTACTGCATATACTAAAGACATCATATTAAATGATTTTTCTTTCTCCAGTTAAACTAAAAACATATTAATACAGACACACACACACCTTACTACCTCAGTTGCACTTTCATTTTGAAGCACACATTTTATATATAACTGAACTTAAAGGAAAAGTAAACTATGAGACATATCCATGCTTCATTTGCAAATATTCATAAAATAAGTATGACTTCATCTTTTTTTTTTTTTAATGCTATCGATATTGTACTTTTCTTTTTACCTTTCAAAACGAGCGCTCCTATCGCCGTAACTCTGCCTATATTTATTTATTTTGTGATGACATTTTGAATTAAGACCGTTTCAATTGGTCCCCCACTGGCGTCCCAACATACCCAATTACCGCCCACCAATGTAAATACGCATCAGCAACTTTGTTAATATTGCGGCCGTATCACATGCGCATCCGTGTAAAATGCATGCGCATTACCATTTTTGAAGGCATCTGTTTCAGCAATGCTAATTTGCGATCGTATCGACAATTTGACAAGTCGACAATTTTTTCATTATAATGTAAGTATATGGAATGTTATTTGGCTCATTTGCAATACTACATGAATCTATTTTGGCAAAATTTAAATGAATAACGCTGGTAATTAGTATAATCAAAATAATATATCAATGCCGAAAATGTAAAAGCTCTAGAGAATGTTACATTGTATTCCTTAAACTCTTTTATCATTTAAAATCATGTTTTGATGCAATGTTAAATTTAATATGGATATATTAATGAAAATTTACACGAACAACAAGTTATGCGCATGCGCGATATGACGAGATGAACACAAACGTGCACGAAGGTACACGTAAGAGCGGGTGGGACCAATCTTACGTGTAATGTACAGAGATACGGAAATGGTCGGGTGGGAGGAGCAACAACGGAATCGGGTAGGCGATTTATTATAGAAATAACTTAAATCATCATATTTATATAAAAAAAATTTAGCAACTGTAAATATCTCATATACAATTTATTTATTTTTTGCTATTCTTATGCGTTTTCTCCCTTTTGTAGTATTTTAAAATTGCTAAAATATCTCATGCAACTTGATACAATTAAGGCACAGTATAATATTCCCTTTTAATCTAAACATGAATAAAAAAAAATACAATTAAATCAATACAAATAATTTATCTAAAGATGGAGAAAATAACACCATGTTTAAACCCGCGCCTTAAAGATTATGTTAGAGTTTGCAGTCATAATGCTACATTCTATAACCTAGGTGATATACTCGGTTATAATGGAATCTATAAATGTAGGGAATTACTCCAAGATTGTCCCCTAGTGCCCGACATGGTGTCTAAATAACTTATGTGTGTAGAAAAAAAAAAAAAAAAAGGACAAATAACATCATACAGACAGCATCTGAAATGCAGGTCACAGCTCGGCATATGACCCACTAAGCAATCAAAGACATTGCCTGCAACCGTCACTCAAGGTTCAATCGTTTCTGTGCAGGACAAATTGAACAGCTGTGGCTCAGAGAATTAAGTGTACTGCATGATTCATTCCGTATCTATGGAGAGAACCACGTGAGAATGTTCTGTGCTTTGTGATGATTATAGGCTCTTCTGCAATAGATTAGGTTAAAAACTTCATCATTAAAAAATATAATGGTCACGGATTGTTTAACTACAAAACATCAGTGATATTTAGAAGTCTGTATGGTCACATAAATTATATAAATGCTGTGTAAAAGAAAACAAAATGCATACAAAATAATGGATAGTTTTATGTCAGGATATGGGAGGAGAATCAGAAAGTGCCACATGGTTCACAGTCTTTTGTAAAAAAATAAATAAATGCATTTCACTGCACGATCATCTGGTTGCATGAAAGCAGAGCTTGTCAATCACACCAGTTGGACCAGTACACAGTGATTTTAGAAATGGTGGAGAGGTTAGCCAGGAGTTATCCTGCAGCCGCAAGGGCCGTTCACAAATTTCCATTAGAGTAACATCGCCTATATATATACTTAAAGGGACGTGAAGTCAAAATTAAACTTGTATAATTCAGATAGAGCATGTCATTTTAAGACACTTTTAAATTCACTTCTATTTGCAAATGTGCTTCGTTGTCTTTGCATCCCTTGTTGAAAATGTATACGCACATATCCTGCACTAGTGGGAGCTAGCTGCTGATATTCATTAGAGTTTGTCACTTAAAACTTTGTCTTCAGCTTGTATGATGTTTGGATTTACAAAGCTGTTCAAATTATGTCAGAGATATAAACAAAAGATCAGGTTTTCTTTTTGTATGAAAAGCCACAAACATAGGTGGAATCAAAATATATGTCTCCTATATAAAAGTAAAACATAGAAGCTAATTCTAATGACTAATGTCTGCAAACAGGTTTTTTTTGTATATATAATATACACATATAGATAAATATATACACACAAACACATTGTGTCCCTTTAAAAGGTGCCTGAAACCCCAGCCTTGAAGGCTTCACAGGATGTAAGGCAAGAACATACATAAGTAGCAGGAAAGCACCCCTTTAAGAGAGGACAACTCTCTGCCTTGTCTGCTTATATAGTGCCACATACAGTCAGTGAATTTATTACATATGGAGATCAAATGCGCAGAACAGAAAACAGACGGTTTAAAATGAACAAATTCTTACCAACTTCACCCCAATTACACGTTGTTATATGTCAGAGTAGCTGCTGTACCGCAGTGGATGGTAAACTATTTTGGGACATCATTAAATAAACACTTGGGAGGCTGTGTCTGTTTTTGATTCCCCAGACTGATCCCTTTATGTCTGATGACCAGCTTACTATAACCAAAGAGGGGCATGTTTAAGCTGCCTTATTGTACTGGAGAGGCATGCCTATGTTGTGATGAAGTAAACGGTCTTCAGGACACTTTGTCTATCGCTTTCAAGTAACTGTCTGCTTGTCTGAAGTAAATATTTGCCTACTGTGGCTAAATTGTTAATTTTAAATGTTGGAATTACATGCTGTTTATCACCATGGCAACAACATAAAAAGGGCCCTACCATTCTGTATTAGTAGATGATGTATTAAATAAAGTCGGCATCAAGAAATATTTTTAACAAAAAATAACAACAATAACAATAAAGTATTAATCTAAACATTTTAGAATATTTTTTACCTACACAGAAAATAAAATCAATCAGTAATAAGTTAGAAGGTGAAGTAGAGGGATAAACAGACACACAGAAAGATGCCTAATTTTCACACATATACAACATCCAAATTAAAAAGCATGCCAAGGCCAAAAGCGAAGCACAATGTCCGCTTTATGAAAAGTCCTCATCTGTTTGTTGTAAAGCTTAGTATTTCTCAAACGGTGTGCTGTGAGAGGCAGATGTGTGTCCCCAATTTGATACCATAAAATATTTGAATTAAAATGACAGCGCACGTTTGCCTATTTGTACATTTATATTTGTATAAAAACGTTTGCCAGCCTAATATTTATGTATCATTAGTTTATTTTGCTGCAAAGGCTAAACTAAAACACCACAATCGACCACTAGTAATACGACAATGATTACGTCACCAAGTTCTGAGAACTGTATGGGGTTATATGATTGGGTGTGGTTGTGTGGCATGAGAGTCTGACCTAGAATCATAAATGATTAATATAAATGGTGTGTGTACATGAGGTAAAATGTCTTGTATGTGGGGAAGACACTTGCAAACAAGTCCATGATAAGTAAGTTAAAAAGACACCTTAAAACGATTTGGTCACACATCTTACTATAAAAAGATATATATTATAATAGAATATGAATATATTCAATGTGGTGTAAACTATAAAATACTATACATGTATGGTTAATTACACAAGACTCCAGCATTAAAGGGTAGTAAACGTTAATTTTTTTTATAAAACAATTTTTTTTAAAATAAAGTCTCTATACCCCTATACAAGGAATTGAAAACAAAAGTTTTCAATCTTTATATTTTACCTCCAAAATAGGAGCTCAGCTTCTAGTGCTTAGAGACGATTGGCAGAACAGACTGGGGGACAGCTCCACTTTTACAGATAATATAAAGATTGAAAACTATTGTTTTCAACCCTTTTTATGGGGGGGGGGGGTATGGTGGCTTTCTTTTAATAATAATTAACTAGAAACAAAACAAAAACCTAAATGTTTACTGTCCCTTTAAGAAAAAAAACAGGGTGGGGCCACAGTCTGAAAATGTTTGAGAGCCACTGACATGGGCTCATTGGTGGGGTACAGGAAGAACTAGTGATCGGCTGTCCAACCTCTTTTTTTAATGGTTGAATATAGAGCAGGATTTGTTTTTATTTCAGCTTCCAGCTTAATCGGATTAGGCAAATGATATTAACTCACCAGTTCAAGAAGAGAAATCCTGAAACATTGGCCGTTTGTGGCTTTCAAGGTCTCAGCTGAGCCAACTGAATTCAGACCTTATACAGCACTTCATTAATCCCCCTGAAGCCTCAGTGTACTATTTTCCTGAAGTATATGCTAGTTTAAACACCACAATATACATTGCACTCTCTTTTACCTCATACATTTGCCCCTTTATTCACTACTTATCTATTCACACGCAGCAGTATAATTATTCGTCTTTTTGAGATCTCAGAAACTGCATTATCAATGCTCTGAATGATTGATTTAACACTCCCCCTGTCTGTGTTCTTCTATTGTCAGTCTCCCTGTACCTTTCACCTCAGTCGCCTCCATGATTTTATGCCAACCAACCCCCTTCCTAAGAACCCTATATCAGTTTTCATCCTACTAAATATTCTGTGTTTCAAGTGGTTATTTGTTAATTCCATCAACTTGATCAGTATAGCCTCAGATCACTTAAAGGGACAGGAAACCCCAACATGTTCTTTCATGGTTTTGATAAAACACACAATTCTAAACAACTTTCCAATTTACTTCTATTATCAAATTTGCTTCATTATCTTGTTATCCTTTGCCAGCTAAACACATCTAGTTAGCCAATCACAAGAGACAAATGTATGCAGGCACCAATCAGCAGCTAGCTCCCACTAGTGTAGGATATGTGTGTATTCTTTTTCAACAAGGGATACCAAAAGAACAAAGCACATTTGAAAATAGAAGTGAATTTAAAAGTGTAATAAAATGAAATGCCCTACCTGAATAATGCAAGTTTAATTTTGACTTTCCTATCCCTTTAAAAGTTGCTTTTCAAAATGGATTGTCAGTCCGAAAAAATGTAATTACTGCTTACTGCAATATTTTGGTCCTTAAAGGGACAATTTACAGTTAAAATGTTTTCTCCTTTGTTTGTTTATAATGACTTGTTACACCAGCTGCATGTTTTAAAACGTAGGCAAAACTGCTCTTTTAGGTTTATTTTCATATATAAAATAGTTGTCTTTGCTGACACCACACATCAATCAAACGGGTTGATCTTCCAGAGAAAGCAGACCTCATTAGCTTATCTGTCTATATCTACACAACATAATCCTTATAATATCTCAATATACACATACTGCAAAAATCAGCTTTTTAAAATGACAAAATAAAGGTAAAAGGGCAATTTATAAACAATTTATTACACTCCAGAACGTAAAATGGATTATTGGGAAAACATTTAAGTGGAAAAAAACACTGTATACTGTCATTTTAAAATAAAGTGGTGTAAACTGTACAGCTCCCAAACTGAAAAAAAAAAAACAATCCCTAAAACAACACAAAATGTTAAATGACTGAGCTCCCTTTTGGCAACCAACACTGCTAAATGAAACAACGGTACACAGACCTTCTCTTGCATTATGGCTGGTATATTTTTTAACTACAACAAATGACTGTACATGTTGCCTCTCTACTCCGCATTTCCCTAAGGAAAGATAGTTGGCAATTTTTTTAAATAGCAAAACACAAAGCTATGAGTCACAGGACAAAAATAACTTTTCTAACAGAAGGTCATTTGTTGTGAAATATGTATTTTTAATCAAATCACAGTTTACAGTACAAAAACTTAAACAAAAAAAGTTTTACTTATAACGTAGCGACTTATGATTTAACTATTTTTAGTTTGTATCCGATTTAACTAACCTGAAAATATTCCTGTCTGGTAGGAAACTGCAGGGTACACATATTAATAGATAGCTCACTTGTGATGTGAACACAGGTTTGCCATATAGGGCTCGATTTATCAAGCAAGGGCAGACAGGGGCGTACATATGCGTACATATGCGCCCCTGTCCGCCCCAGTTCGCCTCTGGCGGGCAGAAGTCCGCTGCTGGAATTCAGCATCGCACAAGAGCGCTATTTTGTGCTCTTGTGCAACACCGCCCCCTGCCTGAGCACAGCCAATCATGCGCGGGCAGGAGCTGTCAATCTCCCGTCGGACAAGACAGGGGAGATAGAAATTCTCCACCTATGTGGTGGAGAAGAGGCTAGAAAGCAGAAATCTAATGGCCGATACTTGATAAATACTAACTGCAGGTTCTCTTGTGAGAACCTGCAGTTGTAGCTGGTCGAACGGCTTGATAAATCAAGCCCATAATGAAGGTCAGGGAAATAGAAAATTGCCTAATTGTGAATAGTGAGGAGAAAAAAAGCCTAAACCTTTAACATGTTTATATTGCAACTTGTTTGACATTGTAAGCGTTATCCAATGAGATTTTTTTCTCTTCATTTGGACTAGAATATTACATGAAGAGATCAAATAGTGTGATACAAGAAGACAGAAAGTGACAATAAGCCGTAAGGATAGTGTGACAAATACAAATTAGTGCACATGAGCATTCAGATTTGAACAAATTAAAAAAAAAAAAAACACTGAATAATTGTTGCATTAATCTATAAATGATAAACATTTATTTAAAAAAAACAAACAAAAAAAAAAAAAACCATGAGGTTAAACCATTATTCTAAAAGACGTAAAAGGATTTTCTGCAGGCAAGAAATGTTTCAAATGTACCTTTTCAATAAAAAACTATCCAGCAATGTCTTTGTGAGTTGACTTATTCCTGTTTGAAAGTTGGCACTCTCACAAAACGGTTCAAAATTTTCAGATCCAGAACTGGCCTGAATGATTTTTCTTTCTTTGGGACAATGAATAGATTTAAATAAAAACCCCAGACCCTGTTCCTGAAATGAAACTGGTATAATTACCCCTAAAAGCTCTAGATCTGAAACACACTTCAGAAAGGTCTGAACCTTCACTGGGTTTGCTGGAACGCGTAAGAGAAAAAAATCTTCTTACAGGAGGTCTTACTCTGAATCCTATTCGATACCCTTGAGAGACAATGTTCTGAATACATTGATTTTGGACAGAAACTGCCCAAATGTCTTGGAAAAATCTTAATCTGCCCCCTACCAGCTGAGTTGGAATGAGGGCCGCACCTTCATGCAGACTTGGGGGCTGGATTTATCCCAACTTGAAGAGGGTTTCCAATTGGAACCAGATTCTTTGGGGGAAGGATTGGCTTTCTGTTCCTTATTCTGTCGAAAAGAACAAAAACTATTAGAAGCCTTAGATTTACCCTTAAATCTTTTATCCTGAGGTAAAAAAAACTCCCATCCCCCCGGTAACAGTTGAGATAATTGAATCCAACTGAGAACCAAATAAATTGTTAACCTTGGAAAGAAAGAGATAGTAATCTAGACTTAGATACCATGTCAGCATTCCAATATTTAAGCCACAAAGCTCTTCTACCTAAGATAGCTAAAGACATAGATTTAACATTAATTTTGATAATATAAAAAATAGCACACAGATAAAATGATTAGCATGTTGAAGCAATCGAACAATGCTAGACAAAACAGAATCTGTTTCCTGTTGCACTAAATTTTCCAACCAAAAAGTTGATGCAGCTGCAACATCAGCCATAGAAATGGCAGGCCTGAGAAGATAGCCAGAATATAAATAAGCTTTCCTTAGATAAGATTCAAGTTTATTATCTAAAGGGTCTTTAAAGGAAGTACTATCTTCCATAGGGATAGTAGTACGTTTGGCAAGAGTAGAGATAGCCCCATCAACTTTGGGGATTTTTTCCCAAAACGCCAATCTAATTGCTGGCAAGGGATACAACTTTTTAAACCTAGCAGAAGGAATAAAAGAAGTACCAGGCCTATTCCATTCCTTTAAAATCATATCAGAAATAGCATCAGGAACTGGAAAAACCTCTGGAGTAACCACAGGAAGTTTATAAACAGAATTTAAATGTTTACTAGTTTTAATATCAAGAGGACTAGTTTCCTCAATATCCAAAGTAATCAACACCTCTTTTAATAAGGAATGAATATATTCCATCTTAAAGAGATAAGTAGATTTGTCAGTGTCAATCTCTGAGGTAGGATCTTCTGAATCAGATAGATCCTCATCAGAGGAGGATAAATCAGTATGTTGTCGGTCATTTGAAATTTCATCAACTTTGAGAAGTTTTAAAAGACCTTTTACGTTTATTACAAGGCGGAATAGACAAAGCCTTCTGAATCACATAAGCAATAAAATCTTTTATATTCACAGGGATATCATGTACATTAGATGTTGAAGGAACAACAGGCATTGTACTAGTACTGATGGATACATTCTCTGCATGTAAAAGTTTATCATGACAACTGTTACATACTACCGCTGGAGATATAATCTCTACTAATTTATAACAGATAAACTTATAGATAAAGTCAATGTTAGGATCAGCACTCCTGGGTCATCCCCTCCATACGTAACACTGCAGGATTTGCAGAAAGTAGGTGCTCAAACCTTCACAGACCCCCCTACCAAGGTCTGAGAAAATACTTTAGAACAAAAAAATGAAGGTAGCACTCTTTGCAGCAGGAAACGCCTTTTATTTGAGCAACGTTTCGAGGCTACTTGCCTCTTTCTTAAGCTTACACACACTGAATTGTGAACAAGACTTTATTCACAGGGCAATTAGTGGAGGGCCAATCCCCAGGCACACAAGGGGCGTGTGAAACAAAATGACATCACACTACAACTGAGTAAAGAAAAATCAATTATTAACCCATTAGAGACTGACTAGAAGACTGGTCCAACAACTAAATACAATAAAAACAAAAATGTAATTACACAGAATAGAAGAACAGCATAATAGGATCAAAGATATATAATATTAGTCAAAATTAAATTGAATCCAAGGGAGAGATATTTTAAATTAATGGCATGAGGTCAAACTCTCTATTAAGCCCTTTTGGTGAAATAGTGTCTAATAGCCAAATCCATTTGGCTTCCTTGTACAATAAATCTCTCAACCTGTCACCTCCTCTAGGTTTTTTATTTGCATGGTCAATGACCATAAATCTTAATTGATTGGCTTGATGGCCTTTATCCAAAAAATGGGAGGGGACAGGAAGATGAGACAATTTATCATTACCAATGCTGGACTTGTGCTGGCAGAAGCGGTCCTTTACCTTCTGGGTGGTCTCGCCTATGTATAATAGGCCACATGGGCACTTAAGGGCGTACACCACGTATGTGGAGTTACATGTAAAATACCCTGGGATCTTAAATTTCTTGTCTGTATAAGGATGAGATATTTCTCCTCCTTTAATTACGCTATTACATTGTGCACACCCCAGGCATGGGAAAGTCCCATTCCTAGGGGTGCGCAAAAACGATATTTTCCAGCCCTACTGTGTATATATATTTTTTCCGTGTTTAACCCGGGGTGTTTATCCCCTCCACATTTTTTGTGTATTCTGTTATATTTGACTTCACTCATGTCGCGCTACGGCGCTAACTTGAAATAAATCGTTTTACCTGCATACCACCCGGTCTATGCTCCTCTATTTCTGCTTTTGTCCTTGTTTACGTTAGAGGCCTACAGAGTGAGCACGGACCGGAGGTGGTCACCGTATTGCACACACAGCTCAGGTTTCTCAAATGGGAGGAGGATTGGAAATTGAAGCAAACCGCCAGTGAAGGCGGGTATAGGACTCAGCCGAAATACCCTGGAGGAAAAGGAGGCACCATGTATTGAAGTGAAACGACGGATTTGCAGTCAGCCCCTACTTCTGCCTGACACGTTCCGGAGGTTGACAGGTACAAGTCCTATTACACACATTACACATCTTGCATATGAAAGGCCAGTGGTGCATAACTTATTTCCAGATCCTTACCGCCATTGTTTCTGTGGGGAACGTTTGGAGGGTGTCCTCCCATTAAGTGACTCTCACTTGTGTACTTTTACCTTGTACCGGATCAGTGAAAAGTGTTCACACGGTGTATGTGGGGAGTTCATGTGATCACACTTCTACAATTTATCCCACGCTCTGTAACATTTCTACATGTAAAATACCCTGGGATCTTAAATTTCTTGCCTGTATAAGGATGAGATATTTCTCCTCCTTTAATTACGCTATTAATTGTGCACACCCCAGGCATGGGAAAGTCCCATTCCTAGGGGTGCGCAAAAACGTTTGACCTTTGGTAGTGGTATTAATATAAGCATGCACCAAATTCTTACCCATGGTATTACCTTTGCGATAAGCTGCTTGAGGGAATTCTTTGAATTGTCTCATCTTCCTGTCCCCTCCCATTTTTTGGATAAAGGCCATCAAGCCAATCAATTAAGATTTATGGTCATTGACCATGCAAATAAAAAACCTAGAGGAGGTGACAGGTTGAGAGATTTATTGTACAAGGAAGCCAAATGGATTTGGCTATTAGACACTATGTCAACAAAAGTGCTTAATAGAGAGTTTGACCTCATGCCATTAATTTAAAATATCTCTCCCTTGGATTAAATTTAATTTTGACTAATATTATATATCTTTTATACTATTATGCTGTTCCTCTATTCTGTGTAATTAAATTTTTGTTTTTATTGTATTTAGTTGTTGGACCAGACCTCTAGTCAGTCTCTAATGGGTTAATAATTGATTTTTCTTTACTCAGTTGTAGTGTGATGTCATTTTGTTTCACACGCCCCTTGTGAGCCTGGGGATTGGCCCTCCACTAATTGCCTTGTGAATAAAGTCTTGTTCACAATTCAGTGTGTGTAAGCTTGAGAAAGAGGCAAGTAGCCTCGAAACGCTGCTCAAATAAAAGGTGTTTCCTCCTGCAAAGAGTGCTACCTTCATTTTTTTGTTCTAACAGATACACTTATCTGTGGTAGAACTGTTATCAGGCAGCAGGAATCCAACAGTGGTTTCTGAGACAGGATCAGATTGAGACATCTTGCAAATGTAAGAGAAAAAAACAACATATAAAGCAAAAATATAAATTTCCTTATATGGCAGTTTCAGGAATGGGAACAAAATGCAAACAGCATAGCCCTCTGAGCATAGAAAAAGGCAAGAGGCATATAGGAAGTGGGGTTTAAATAAATAAATAATTTGGCGCCAAGTATGACGCGCAATGCAAAATTAATTCGGAAATGACGCAACCTTGTGCAAGGTACCTGGTGTCAATTAAGACGCCGGAAATGGTGAACTTACATCAACGAACGTACCTTTGCGCAAAAAAAATTCTCACGCCAAGAATGACCCAATAAATAATAGCATTTTGCGGCCTCGCGAGCCTAATTTTTTCTGCAAAAATTCAAGAAAACAGTCAATTTTGAAGAAAAGACTATACCCCAGGTAAGAAAAAATAACTTCCTAAATACGTTTTTCCCAATTTTAAAACTGATAGTCTGCAAAAGGAAATATACATAAACCTGACTCATGACAAATATAAAGTACAATACATATATTTAGAACTTTACATTATTACATAAAGTGCCAAACCATAGCTGAGAGTGTCTTAAGTAATGAAAACATACTTACCGAAAGACACCCATCCACATATAGCAGATAGTCAAACCAGTACTGAAACAGTTATCAGTAGAGGTAATGGATTATGAGAGTATATCGTCGATCTGAAAAGGGAGGTAGGAGATGAATCTCTACGACCGATAACAGAGAACCTATGAAAAGATTTCCCGCGAGGAAAACCATAGAATTCAATAGGTGATACTCTCTTCACATCCCTCTGACATTCACTGTACTCTGAGAGGAAATCGGGCTTCAAAATGCTGAAAAGCGCATATCATAGAAAAAAATCAAGCACAAACTTACTTCACCACCTCCATAGGAGGCAAAGTTTGTAAAACTGAATTGTGGGTGTGGTGAGGGTGTATTTATAGGCATTTTGAGGTTTGGGAAACTTTGCCTCTCCTGGTAGATTGTATATCCCATACGTCACTAGCTCATAGACCCTTGCCAATTACATGAAATAAATAGCGGGTGAATATTTGAACGATCAAAGAACATGTTTTTTATGTGAAAAATTATTCATCCAAAACATGTTTTGTCTTTGCTTTTGTCTAGTGCACACATGGATCTCTGAGTGTGTTTTTTCAATACACAAGACTGCCAGTGTAAAGCTAAATATTTGTGTTATGTCTCTTTTTATATAATATTGGTTGAGACATAAAAAAAAAATTCTTCCCAAAAGAAATTCCACCTTACGTCAATGAGTGGAATACATTTGTTTTAACAATCCTTCTTCATAAGCAACAAACACTGAAAGAAATTTCTAAAAATATTTTCTGTAAATCAATATATAAATCTAAATAGTCACTAAAAATAAGCATCATGGAAAATTTAGCAACACATTTTTGGAAATGTGATATCCCAGAGTCATGTAAAACTTTCAATATTACTATAGTCAGCATGAAAAGCTGTATACCTTAGTAACTTCAAACACAGTTTAATTTCTCTTTACATTCTCAATGATAGGTTTCCATTAACTGTACCGCAACATATGCTATGAAACAGTTTTTAGCACGACAAAGTTGGTACTGGAAGTTTGATGTAATTTAAAAATAAAAGCATTAACACACACTTTTACAGTGAACAAAGGAGCCCAAAATGACAACCAGCACTTCCTGTAATTAGGTTTTTGTTTGATCTAGTCTTGTCTGTGTTTGGTAGTAACAGACTATTATTCTTTCTGAGCACGATCAATTCATGAACATGGTAGCTGGCAAATCCAAGCTCTTTGGTTAGGTTAGAGTGACAACTATGAGAAAATGAGATTGTCACCTGATTAAAAACAGTAACTAAATAACATTCATATGGTCTATAACATTTTTTTCATAGAAAAAAAAAGAAAAAGGGGCCAACAGAACGACAGATTAAAACAGATAAAAGACATAGCATTTATTTAACTATACAAAAAAAAATTTAAAGTAACAATTTCAGGATACAAATAAAAATTACGAAGATTAAAATAAACAATTGTCATAACTAATGTTATATATATATATATATATATATATATATATATATATATATATATATATATATATATATAAATAAATTTGCTTTAAGATAGTTACAGTTGCTAAATTTTATGTATAATTAAGTAAATTATGAGGCTGCATAGATCTGAGATGAGGTGCCTTCAACATTCTCCTTTGGGAGCTTGCAGAATACCCCAATAAAATGATGAAATCCCAAACAGTTTTCTCCGATGCACTTCAAACAATTTTCAGACATCAATGAAAGTCATTGCATTTGAAAAGGTTGTTTGCGGCTCATAATGTGGTACCATTGAACACAAAAAGGTTTCAATGGACTTTGGAACACTTTAGAGCTTATCCCACTTAAATAAGGCCAGCAACAAAAGGCAATACACAGGGGACAAGTGCTGATCCCATACATAAACAGGCCTAAGTACACACATGAAAGAGTGCAGGTCAACTAAACATACAACTTAGGGTTCCTGTGAGCCCCCAAAGCAACCTAACCCCACTTGCCTTCTCAACCAACACAAAGGCTTGTTCCTAAATCCATCCATTATGAAGGATAAGGATTGCAATTTAAAAACAAAAATCAAATGATAAAATCAAGATTGCGTAAAAATAGAATTGCTTACGATCATTAGGGCTCATTTGACGATTAAACCAGAGCCAGGCAGCTTTATTATAAATAAATATAAAGAATATAAATGCATTGCATATCTTCTATAAGGAACGCAGAGCAAAATGTAAGCTTTCAGGAGCAGTTCACATGCAGTACAATTGGCCTCCTGCTTGTTACATTACATTACAATCTCCTAGATGATAGAAACCCCCAGGCGCATCATATTTTGCTTGCTATTAGAATTTAACAGTGACACAGTTTATAAGTACCAGCAGATACAACAGAGCACTTTGCTACAGAGCTAAGTACATCTAAGTAGTCTAAACAATTTTAAGACTAGAATGAAACTCCTGTACCAATTTCATATTGTTTGTTGAGATGTCTAATTGAAATATATCTTTAAATATAAATATTGTGCATTTAATACTAGTTGTGCATTTAAAAGTACATTTTATGTATATACAGTATCTCACAAAAGTGAGTACACCCCTCAGTTTTGTAAATCTTTTATTATATCTTTTCATGTGACAACACTGAAGAAATGACACTTTGCTACAATGTAAAGTAGTGAGTGTACAGCCTGTATAACAGTGTAAATTTGCTGTCCCCTCAAAATATCTCAACACACAGCCATTAAAGTCTAAACAGTTGGCAACAAAAGTGAGTACACCCCTAAGTGGAAATGTCCAAATTGAGCCCAATTAGCCATTTTCCCTCCCCGGTGTCATGTGACTCGTTAGTGTTACAAGGTCTCAGGTGTGAATGGGGAGCAGGTGTGTTAAATTTGGTGTTTTCGCTCTCACACTCTCTCATACTGGTCACTGGAAGTTCAACATGGCACCTCATGGCAAAGAACTCTCTGAGGATCTGAAAAAAAGAATAGTTGCTCTACATAAAGATGGCCTAGGCTATAAGAAGATTGCCAAGACCCTAAAACTGAGCTGCAGCACGGTGGGCAAGACCATACAACGGTTTCACAGGACAGGTTCCACTCAGAACAGGCCTTGCCATGGTCGACCAAAGGAATTGGGTGTATGTGCTCAGCATCATATCCAGAGGTTGTCTTTGGGAAATAGGCGTATGAGTGCTGCCAGCATTGCTGCAGAGGTTGAAGGGGTGGGGGGTCAGCCTGTCAGTGCTCAGGCCATACGCCGCACACTGCATCAAATTGGTCTGAATTGCTGTCGTCCCAGAAGGAAGCCTCTTCTAAAGATGATGCACAAGAAAGCCTGCAAACAGTTTGCTGAAGACAAGCAGACTAAGGACATGGATTACTGGAACCATGTCCTGTGGTCCGATGAGACCAAGATATGCTTATTTAGTTCAGATAGGGACAAGCGTGTGTGAAGGGCCGGCAACCAGGTGAGGAGTACAAAGACAAGTGTGTATTTCCTACAGTCAAGCATGGTGGTGGAAGTGTCATGGTCTGGACCTGTATGAGTGCTGCCGGCACTGGGGAGCTACAGTTCATTGAGGGAACCATGAATGTTAACATGTACTGTGACATACTGAAGCAGAGCATGATCCCCTCCCTTCAGAGACTGGGCCGCAGGACAGTATTCCAACATGATAACGACCCCAAACACACCTCCAAGATGACCACTGCCTTGCTAAAGAAGCTGAGGGTAAAGATGATGGACTGGCCAAGCATGTCTCCAGACCTAAACCCTACTGAGCATCTGTGGGGCATCCTCAAACGGAAGATGGAGGAGAACAAGGTCTCTAACATCCACCAGCTCAGCTCCGTGATGTCACCATGGAGGAGTGGAAGAGGACTCCAGTGGCAAACTGTGAAGCTCTAGTGAACTCCATGCCCAAGAGGGTTAAGGTAGTGCTGGAAAATAATGGTGGCCACACAAAATATTGACAGTTTGGGCCCAATTTGGACATTTCCACTTAGGAGTTTACTCACTTTTGTTGCCAATGGTTTAGAAAGTAATGGCTGTGTGTTGAGTTATTTTGAGGGGACAGCAAATTTACACTGTTATAAGGCTGTACACTCACTACTTACAATGTAGCAAAGTGTCATTTTTTTAGTGTTGTCACATGAAAAGATATAATAAAATATTTACAAAAATGTGAGGGGTGTACTCACTTTTGTGAGATACTGTATTTTGTAAAGTAAGATTTTTCTGCTATTAAAACAGACTGAACCATTTTTAGGGACAGTAAACAAACACAATTATTAGTCAAAGTTTTCTTTCATGATTTGGATAGAACATACAATATTACACAACTTTCCAATTTACTTCTGTTATCAAATTTGCTTCATTTTCTTTGTATCCTTTGCTGAAGGAACACCATTGCACTACTGGCAGCTAGTTGAACACATCTACACACTAGTGTAGGATATGTGTTTATTCTTTTTCAACAAGGGATACCAAGAGAACAAAGCACATTTGAAAAAAGAAGTGAAATTAAAAGTGTTTTAAAATTACATGCTCTATCTGAATCATTCACGTGTAATTCTGACTTTCCCATCCCTTTAATGAGTGCAGAGAGCTAGCTTAAAAAAAAAAAAAAAAAAAAAAAAAAAGAATACATGTAACTTAAGGTGACCATTTCCTTTGAACAACTCAACTGTGCAATGATTTCTAGCCCTGTACTACACAGAGATCATATTATGTGGGAAACATTCCATGAAAGTTATCATACAGTGGCGATTCCAGTCCAATTACAATCAAATAGAAATTGTATTTCTAACAAATTTTCCAAGATCTCAATTCACAAGCAATATATATGGACAGAGTTATTTTAAACCTTTAATAGTTTATATTTATTTATTTATAGTCTCAATTAAATGATCCTTGTCTAGTAATTATTGATATTCCAGAGAGACGCACAGTTCTTTGACATTAATACATCCTGCAATCGGACTTACCATTCATGGCCATGTTAACATTTCTAACACACATTATTTTGGCAGATAATACATCTGTCCATACGAACCATAATTTTAGAAAGCAAAACCAGAACTGATGTAAAAGAAGGACATGCATTTAGTGGCTAAGGGCTGGTTCTGGACAGCTGGATGTTCAGGGCAGGTGGAGCATACATAATATAGCAAGATTACCAGAAAGAGTGATCATTACACTAGGTCAGACATTCCAATTTGAGTCTGTCCATCAAAATGCACAACAGCTACGGTCCAGAAGTGCCAAACAGATTGAAAATTAAATTCCCATAAATTGTACCAAGATTTTCATACTAATGGTTCTATTTAAAATGGGAGCTATTTGTAATCTAATACAGAAATACTGATGCACAACGTCCTTGTATTGATTATCAAGAGACTCAAAGGCAGTTAACAAGACAGAATTATTACAAGGCCAACATTGTAACATCCAAGAAAGGTTAAAACCTGGGAAATAAGTGCAAAATATCAAACCATAATTTCTACGGTCAATGCCTGTGATAATCACTGATTCAAATAGATCATCCCCTAAACACACTTCAAATAATAAAGTACCATACTAATATAAACATATAAAAAAAATACCAATACAAAAGTAAATATTTGCGTCACAATTCAGTGTTCTACAAAAAGGCAACTAAAGTATATAACCAAGAGAACATTTAAAGGCCCAAAGTATCGTTAAGTCAAAATAACACAATTTTAAATCCCCACCTTGTCATGAAAGTAAAGTTATTAAAAATAACAAAAATAATGTGATCATTTTTATAATCTTGTTTGCTTCAGAAGCAGTTGATATCCTGAAAAGGATTTTAATATCAATTAATTGAACAAAATAAGAGAAAAAACTTTACTGAAATTGAATTCTGAATTGCAACAGATTCTTCAAAACATTATATGATATCAACATGATAAAAAAAAGTCCTACACTAGATGCAAAATTCATTTTTTTTTTCTTGGAAAAAAGACCCAGAAAAAAAATCCATACTGATTAAGGAAATTAATCAAGTGAGACCACAAGTTATCCCAACATGCATGGGCAGTAATTGCCACTCATGTCGATAGCAGTTTCTGCTGGTGCTGTCACCATTTGTCCATAAATCAATAAAGCTTTGTAACTTAAAATCCAATGTGATGTGTGTAATTGCCTTTCAAGAAAGCTAAATAATCTCTAAAATAGTATTATTCATATCAAATGGTTGTGTACAAATCCAAACCAAAATTAAAGTGCTTTTAATTTAACTACATTAAACAATATTGGCAGAGTTGGGATTTTTTTGATTGGTGTTTCAAGGGTTAAGCTTGAAAGATGTAGAACGCCCCCAGGCCTGAGCACTGTTCATCAGAGCATTAAATCTGAAAGCTCAGGAGAACAGGGCAGTCGAGCTGCAAGGGCTGTGTTATGAAGTTCTGCATTAAAAATTCATATTGCAGGCTCGCCACAGTCCCCTTGTCTGGCTGAATGGAGAGCTGGCGGGGAAAATATTACACACCCCACTGTCTTTCTGGCGATTCGAGACATTCCTCAGCAAACAGCACCTCGGGAAGAGAATGAAAGGGCAAACAAACCGTGAAACAAATCAATGAGTTCAATTATCTCTCTTTCGTAAAAGGAAACTTTCGATTTTGATGCTTTCATCAAATTTATTTTTAATGACAGTTCGTAACATGAAGACCCTAGTACTCTGAATGCATTCCTCGATGTTTGGAACAAACCATTTTGAAATTATTTATTTTTATTTAATTTACATGACTGAGAAATGTTGATACTTGTAAAGTACATTATATGTAAAAACTAAAAATCTGCAAAAGGATAAATAATTTTAAATATTTTCATAAAAATTAAAAGGGAAATGAAACCCCAAATTTTTCTTACATGATTCAGATAGAGCATTTGTTTTTTAAAAAACTTTATTTTTTTGGTATCTTTTGTTGAAAAGCAGGGACGTTTGCTAAGAAACCGGCCCATTTTAAGAGTACCATATGGCATTCAAAAATACCAAAGGTAGCCATCCCTCTGGTGCTTTCCATTGGCCTCTAGATTTGCACTGCTGTGAATTTCTCCCTTAGGCCCCGATATTAAAAGCATCGACAGACTGACGAGAAACTGGCTTTCTGGCCTCTGCCTCACAGTGTAAAAAAAGGGGGCGGGCCTACAAAGTGCCGGCAAGTGGCGATGTATTTTCCATAGGATACAATGCAATATCACTAATTGTCGGCACTTTCAGAGGGCGGTGGGGGGGGGGGGGGGTGTGTGGCTATTTGAAGTGTTCCTACACAGCACAGACAGTGCGCTCACTGAAACCAACAATGGTTTCTGTGTAGGAACACTTCCGATAATGCCTGTGTAACTTTACTGTAACTTCACCTACACTACTTGCCTCACACTGTAAAGAAGGTGAGACAAACATGACTGACACCCTACTCGTAACCTGTACTTCAGAGATTGGAATATATTGCACTGCTGGTGATGTATTCCAATCAAAGTGCAGGTTACTCCCCCTGGAACACCCAGCTAACCTCCACAGAAAGCCTACACCTACGTCATGTCTTAGCTACACTCCCCTGGAATGCACAGATAACTACCTCAGACTGCCTACACCTATGTCATGTCTTCCATATAAATTCTTAGTCCAATCAACCAATAGAATGAAAGCTTTTTCTTTTGGTTGATTGGACTAAGAATTCAAAAATCAGCCAATAGAAATGCAAGGGCACCCCTATATAAGAGGAACCTTGCGTTCAAGCTTCAGTGTGCAGCGGTGACCGCATAAAAAGGACCTCTGCAAGAAGATAAGAAAGCATCAAATGGAAGAAGAGGACCACCGGCATGAAGATGAAGAGGACCGCCCTGGAGGACCATTACCATGAAGAAAGAAGAGGAGCACCGCCAGAGTCAAGTTGGGTGCGTAGAAACTTTGGGGTTTAGAGTTAGGATTTTTTTTTGGATTTTTTTTATTTTAACAAAAGCACTATGTTCACTTTAGGGGAAAATTGTTTAAAATTACATTCTCTATCTGAATCATGAAAGTTTATTTTGGACTAGGACTGTCCCTTTAAGTTAGCTGTTAGGTAGTTAAGTAGTGTAGGGCTAGTTTGCATTGGGGGTTGTAGCGGTTTAGGGGTTAATAGTTTAGAGGTTGTATGCCTTGTGGGGTTGTGGCGGTATAGGAGTTAATAGGTTAGGGTTTTTTATTTTGGGGGTTGTGGTGAAATAGGGGTTAATAGGTTAGGGGGAGTTTGTTGGGGGTTGTGGCAATATAGGGGTTAATAGGTTAGGAAGATTATTGCGGTGGGCTATTGGCAGTACAGAGGTTAATGGGTTAGGACGTTTATTGCGGTGGACTATTGGCAGTTTAGGGGTTAATAGGTTAGGAAGTTTATTGCTGTGGGCTATTGGAGGTATAGGTGTTAGGTAGGGTAGGATTAGATTGCAGTGGTGGGTTATTTCAAATTAGGGGTACATAGGTATATTTATTAGGTTGTGTGCTACATATTTAAAAGGGATCCTTTACTTTACATCGCCAATGCCAATGCTTCTTGAAATATTTTGCTAGCATCGCCACCCATTGTGATGTATAGTAAATTGCCTCTTAGTGATGCTGCCTTTAAAGAGTAATCTCTGCACTTTTGAATATTTCTCCAGTATTCTTGACATCCCGTTGGATCCCTTTTAAATATACTGCCGCTTTGCAGCACATTGTATCATTGGGCCTTATTGCCTCTTTACTGGCTATGAGAGTCTCTGGTGCGAATCCAGGGACGTTAAGGGAGTATTCAATTAGAGGACAATGCTGCCTTCAGTGCAATAGAGGAGTTTTTGTGGAAGGTAATGCTTAATGTATACAAATGAAAGCCCTTTAAAACCCTTACTGACTTGCATACAGACCTATATATCCATTTAAACCTTTTAGAAATTTGACTAAAAGACCATTCTTCCCATACTGTGGAAGATTTTACTTGAGTTCCATTGTGCGTAGTGAAAAAAAATCATGCTTTATCAAATAAGAGTAATGATTAAGACCATGTAATGTTACGCACTACAGTGCCACTTTAAATATACTTCATCTCAAGATCATACATTTAAAAAAGAAGATATATATATATATATATATATATATATATATATATATATATATATATATATATGTGTGTTACAAAATGATAATTTAAACACATGATTTATGCACAATTCATCCCTAGGAACAGATTGATCTCTATATAATAATGACCTTTTCAAATTAAATTGTTCTTTTTTTAACATAAATACTATAATGGTTTTGCAGTGCTCATAACCCATCCTTAAATTACTGGAAAAGAACCAGTTTGGGTAAATATTTTAAATGTTTGTTTAGTCTGCCTGTAAAGCTTGCCATGTATAAATTTATTTCATGCATTTGACATGTGGTGACATCAACAGAAACCCTACCAGAGCAATGCACATGCGCACATCAATGCTATTTCAGCTATTCCACATTCAAAAAGGTTGGAGTGGGAAACTCTCATACAAAAAAAGGTTGCATCTCTGCAACTATTACAGCTTATACCTGCTTGTTGCAAGTACAGTATATGTTGTAACTGGCTAGATAAAGACTTGTTTCATTGTAAAAAACTATGTCAAAATGATAAAAGAAGATTTGCAGATGCTGTTGCTAAAAAATACTTTAACAAAATGTAGTTTTCAAAGCATTTATTGTCCATTGATAAAACTGTTTAATGTTTAAAGCTTACTCTTTATAATACTGGATATTATTTGGTCTTGTATAGGCTGCTGGTAATTAGTACAGAAAGTGATACATGCATTTCAGCATCTCAGGTAGCTAAACATTATATTAAAGTAAAAAAAAAAAATGTGCTAGAGCATTTTACTATTGCACTATAGCTTTTATATAACTGTTTATGTCCTGTAAAATATAAATATATAAAGTCATCTTCAGAGCAGCCATGCACTACTGGGACCAAGCTAAACACATCTGGTGAGTCAATAAGCAGCTAAGCTATAAAGAGCATTGCTGTACATGAGACTACCTAGGTATGCTTTCCAACAAAAAATACCTAGAGAAAAACATAAATCTGATAATAGAAATAAATTGAGAAGTCTCTCTAAATTGCAAGTTCTATCAAAGCTATGAAAGTATAATGGTGGCTTTAAGGTTCCTTTAGACATAATATTGTTGTGATGTTTTTGGTTAAGAAAGATCAATATTAGATTCAACATCATGCAAACTACACTCCCTAGAACATATAACATCACAGATATATTCTAAAGAGGAAGAAAAAGGGCAAGCAATATTTAGGGTTGATTACAGCATACTAACAATTTATACCATTGAACTAGACTATGCAAATACATATTGCCAAACAATATACATAGCATGTTCTTTATGATATCTGCTTTAAATAAAAAGTGCTTTCATTTGTAAAGACTGTTCTTAGTGTAATTGCAAGTTACTTTATAGTTCTAAACACATGCTTTGGATGTTCATGACTCATTAACTGAACAGGAAATCGGAAACTTTAATTACAAATTATCTTTTATTATAGACTCAGCATAATACCACATATAACAACCATAAAACCACGCTCTTTTATACTCGTTCCAGGAATGCAGTCACCAGTTCAGAATAAGCGTGCACAACAAAAACATTAGTTCTGTTTTCTCTATGGATTATTCCTTAACACCAAAAGACAATATGCAACTGGGAATTTCAGAATAAATAAATTGATGCAAGGATTTTTTTTATACAATAGTGGTAGTTAAAAGCAAAGGATGTTGAAATTGATCAAAAGTCTTCTAAAAGTGCAATGCCATCTGGGAACTACAAAATAAATAACTGCATTCTGCGTGCAGACAATTTAAAACCATTAGGGAATCTTTGTATTGATTAATGTAATTTTTTGAAGCAGTATTAAATATGTTTTCAGCCATCTGTTTTTATGTTATGTGTCTTCATCCCATTTTATTTTTATTTTTTTACGGAAAATATAAATGGCATGTGCATTTGACAATCAAATTCTGTGACATCACTGAAAAGTATTTAGAAAGGCCTTAAAGGGGAATGAAATATAAATTGTGTCTTTCATGATTTAGACAGAGCATACAATTTTAAATAACATCTCCTTCTGTTATCAAATTTGCTTCATTCTCTAGGCATTCTTTGATGAAGGAGCAGCAAACCACGCCTGGGGGCTAAAAAGAAAATTACATGCTTTTAGGGCATTTCTGTACTTACTCTACTTTAAAAATGTCACTGTTTTCTTCTTTGACATACATTTTTTCCACCTCTGCTTGTAGTGTGAGTTTTAGACGAATATTGAGGCACCTGCTATTTCTCACACCCACTAGTAAAAGTAGCTGCTGTATTTGAATTGTTAAATATATTTTATTCAACCTCTGAGGTTTGACAGCAGCTGCCCTCCATACAAACACTTCAATCAGGAGGTGATCAGGTGAAAGCTGTAGGTTGGGTCGCAGTCAGATCACCATATGCCCATATCACAGCGATAAACTCCACTACTTCATCTCCCTATCAGTTATTATATACTCACATCAGACTTCAGATCACACCCATGGTCCTGGAGCCCCTATAAACCCAAATCAGACCCAAGGAGCAGCAGCCATAAGCCAACATCACAATCAGTTCAACTGCATATAGATTTTACTGAACAGCTGAAATACCTGGCAACTCCACCAATAGTACAAGATAAGGTACAGCCTTTTATGCACAAAACATTGCAAAAAATAAGTATGAGGACAGTGAGAAGCTGTCTGGTTAGCAAATAATCAGCTCTCACATACTGTAAGAGATAAAAGACAAAATTACCTAAATTGATACTGGCACAAAATCTATTTTAGAGGGACAGTAATGTTGTTTTTATTGCCTCTACAATCCTCTAAAAAAAGAATAAAACATAGATAAAGTATAGCATTCCTCGCCTATTCCTCTGCCAGTTTGGCATTAGTATCTGATGCCTGTTTTAGCTGCTTGGCACCCCAATTTATCCAAACAAAAACCAAATATGAAAGGTTTAGACAGACAGCAAGCGATACATTTGCTGAATTTAATCTAAAAGGGGCTTTTAATGTTGATTATTTTAAATTAATTTTTTTGCACAAACAAAATATTAAATAAAAGCTATTTAAATGTGGAATGAAACAGCAGTGGTATCATATTTACGTTTCCTGCTAATTTTCACTGGCAGGTGAAGGCAACAGCTCTACTCACTAAGAGGGACACCCCTCTACAAGCCTGAAAAGAAAACGCTGGTTTATTCATTTTCAAATGTCCTTTCTTAGATGATCAAAAGAAACAGATTGGCTAATAAGTTCCCTTAAAGTCCAGTGCAGTTTTAGCTCATGTGCAGTGCACACGGGAGACATTTCCTATAGCAAAACAATGTGATATCATCCAAGAGGGCTACACAGTTCTGAAACTAAAACAATGAGGAAAACAAATGGATGTTTCTCTGTTCCTGGGACGTTACGAGCTGAACCAACTAGGCACTATACACAAGTGTGTCCTCATCTGCGGTGCATTATAACCATGACGGTGATAAATCAAGTGTCACACAATCAGAGATAATAAAATCCTTACACTAGGACTATCCCTGCATACAATATTCATAGCTATATTCAGAATGTCAGCTTCTCGGGAGAACCAATAATGACAGAGGTGTGGCAGAAAACCACTCTACCCATAACTGTCCAGATGAACGCTGGCACCCAAGAGCTTTAAAAACAACACTTGTTTCCAAACAGAGAGCTTAAAAATACAATTTCTGCTTTATCAAGAGCAATTCTTCATTAAAGGAAAACTGAATAAATATTTTTAAGCATGACATTTAAGCAACTTTCTAATTTACTTCTATTATCAATTTTTCTTCATTCTCTGGCTATCTTTATTTTAAAAGCAGGAATGTAAATCTTAGCAGTCAGCCCATTTTAGGTTCAGCACCATGGATAGCGCTTGCTTATTGGAGGCTTACATCTACCCACCAATAAGCAAGCATAACCCAGGTTCTCAGCCACAAATGGGCCGGCTCCTATGCATCACATTCTTGCTTTTGAAATAAAGATAGCAAGAGAACGAAGAAGAATTTATAATAGGAGTAAATTACTTAAAATGTCATGCTCTATCTGAATCATGAAAGAAAAAAATTGGGTTCAGTGTCCCTTTAAATAAAAAACAAATAAATAAATAAATAAAACAAGGTGTAAGCAGAATAGAACAACCAATCAGAATAAATGATTCAAGCTTACACAAAATGAGGTTCTAGACCATAAAATGTTGGAGTGCATAAAGGTGACCACAAAGCTATAGAGGGGACTGGTGGAAAGAGCTTGAAATATTTACTATCTGGCACCTGCTCACTGCTGTTCTAGACTGGTCAAGCAATCACTGTATATAAAGTCACAGGTTTATGTCTCTGAGTCCAACAGGTTCAGATGCAGCCTCTGGCGACAGAGGAGAAACACAAATTCCATCAGTGGAAAAACAGCGTAATAAATGATTGGATTTTGTTACTAAATATAATTAAACATTTTATAAAGAGAAAATAATTTAGTTTCATGTCTATTTTTGGGGTGCGTTGTGTTGCATACTGTGCCATCTTTTTGCACATATTAGTAAATCAAGCCATACTAAAAATACTGACAACTTGCTGAAGCTGCACAATTACAGGCAGTATTCTATATAAAGCTTGATATCTGAAAGGCAGATCATATCACACACAACCAATTGGAAAATCAAGTTTAGCATTTCTCTAAAAAGTTGCTGCATTAATAAACATGAAGAACACTTTTACCTCCCACTCTCAAAGACAGAATAAAACAAAGACCAGCTGTATTCATCAATGGATCCTTGTTCTAAGCATAAAGGCTAATTACATTTTATTTTAAGCCTACACATGGAAAACTTTACGGTTGCCATAAGTAGCGTTCTGATATTCCATCTGACACACTGGCAAATATTGCACAGGAAAAAAATTAACACTTTCTCGACTATACTCCATTGAGATCATACCTAGATCAAGATAGTATTATATATATATAAAAAATTTTGAAAATAAACATTATATTAGCATTTTTCTTAAATTATGAAGTCATTATCTTATATGATGTATTTTGCTATCCTCACTCTTTTCACTAAATGTTTGCCTAGCATGTCAGCAGCAGACAACCTGTGAGAATTTTTATTAAATTATTCCTTGAGAAAATCTTCCACACCTGCCAACTTTGATATTAAGACCTGGAGGCTCAGAAAAGAGCCCTAGTGACTAGGGATGGGCAAATGTTTCTAAAAATTCGAAATTTAAAACGAATTTTGATACATTCGCTCGAATCGAATTTCGAATGTTTATATAACTTTCTAACATTCTATTTTCAAGTTTTCGTATTTTTCAATAAAATTCGAAAATATTTGTTCGTATAATAGATTGCTTAGCTATGTATTCATTCAATTTCGAAATGTAATATTCAAATTTCGAATGTCACATTCAAATTCAAATAGTATTTTTAGTCTAATACTGTGTTTTTTAAATGCAATATTCGAATTAGAATGTCATATTCGAATTCGAAATAGTATTTCCAGTCTACAACTGTGTTTAATAAATGTAATATTCGAATGTCACATTCGAATTTCAAATGTCACATTCAAATTTTGAATTTCACATTCAAATTCGAAATAGTATTTCTAGTCTAATACTGTGTTTTTTAAATGTAATATTCAAATTCGAATGTCACATTCGAATTCAAAATAGTATTTCTAGTCTACAACTGTGTTTAATAAATGTAATATTCGAATGCTACATTCGAATGTCACATTCAAATTCAAAATAGTAATTCTAGTCTAATACTATGTTTTTTAAATGTAATATTCAAATTCAAAATAGTATTTCTAGTCTACAACTGTGTTGTATAAATGTAATATTCTAATTGGAATGTTACATTCAAATTCGAATTTAGCCTATGAATTCGAAATAGTTTTTTTATGCAACATTTTTAGGAAAAAATGTTTTTTAAATGCTCCTCTTTCATATGAATGACAGAATGCTTTTGAGTATAACATCCTATTAAAGAGATGGTAAACTATGCCGATTTCAAACATGCAATCGTATGTAAAATAAAAAAAGAAGGTCACGATTAGGAAACCTCCTAATCGCTTGTTGTTTTAACCCCTTAACGACGCATGTCGTACAGGGTAAGTCTTACACAAGTTGGTCTTTAAAGACCAGCAACGTACCCTGTACGTCGTTAAGAGTTTCAAGCGGCTGGAAGCGATCCTGGCCGCTTTCAAGGTATAGCAGTGATGCCTCGATATTGAGGCATCACTGCAATACCGTTTTAGGCACACCGATGCAGAGAGAGCCACTCTGTGGCCCTCTCTGCATCAGCCAGTGATGGTGCCGATAGTTGGTGGGTGGGAGCCATTGCAGGGAGGTGGGTGGACGGCCCATCACTGGGGAACTTCCTTCCGGCTGTTCTCTATGCCGGGTGCGCACACTGAAGGTGAGGGGGGGCGTGCGCACCCACAATCTAAGGCAGTTGCTGTGCATTTTTTTTTTGCTGGGAGAGGGTGGTGGGTGCAGAGGAGGGGTGATCTGGGAGGGGGAGGGTGTAGGGTATGGTGGGGGGCAGCTACACTACAGAAAAAAAAGTTAGGTTTAAAAAAATAAAATAAAGTTATTTTGCAAAGTGGGTACTGGCAGACAGCTGCCAGTACCCAAAATGGTGGCTAATAGTGGGGGGAGGGTAAGAGAGCTCATTGGGGGGGGGGGGGGGGTTAAGGCAGGTTGGGGGCTAAGGGGGGATCCTACACAGCAGAATATGATTTTTTAAAATTTAAATAATTAAAAAAAAACAAAATAAAACTTATTTTAGTACTGGCAGACTTTCAGCCAGTACTTAAGATGGCGGGGACAATTGTGGGGTGGGGGAGGGAAGAGAGCTGTTTGGGAGGGATCAGGGGGTGGGATGTGTCAGGTGGGAGGCTGATTTCTACACTAAAGCTAAAATTAACCCTTCACGCTCCCTACAAGCTACCTAATTAACCCAGTCACTGCTGGGCATAATACAAGTTTGGTGCGCAGCGGCATTTAGCGGCCTTCTAATTACCAAAAAGCAATGCCAAAGCCATATATGTCTGCTATTTCTGAACAAAGGTGATCCCAGAGAAGCATTTACAACCATTTGTGCAATAATTGCGCAAGCTGTTTGTAAATAATTTCAGTGAGAAACCCAAAGTTAGTGAAAAAGTGAACAATTTTTTTTATTTGAACGCATTTGACGGTGAAATGGTGGCATGAAATATATAAAAATTGGCATAGATCAATACTTTGGGTTGTCTACTACACTACCCTAAAGCTAAAATTAACACTACAAGCTCCCTACAAGCTCCCTAATTAACCCCTTCACTGCTGGGCCTAATACAAATGTGGTGCGCAGCAGCATTCTAATTACTAAAAAGCAACGCCAAAGCCATATATGTCTGCTATTTCTGAACAAAGGGGATCCCAGAGAAGCATTTACAACCATTTCTGCCATAATTACACAAGTTGTTTGTAAATAATTTCAGTGAGAAACCTAATATTTGTGAAAAAGTTTGTGAAAAAGTGAACTATTTATTTTATTTGATCGCATTTGGCGGTGAAATGGTGGCATGAAATAGACCAAAATTGGCCCAGATCAATACTTTGGGATGTCTACTAAAAAAATAAAAAGTATACATGTCAAGGGATATTCAGGGATTCCAGACAGATATCAGTGTTCCAATGTAACTATCGCTAATTTTGAAAAAAAATTGTTTGGAAATAGCAAAGTGCTTCTTGTACTTCCAAATCTCTGAAACATATAAGCGCAAACAGACTCAAGTGTAGGTAGATACAACAAACGCACCCCACTCTCTGAATTGTACTTACAAAATTGTAATTTATTCAGGCGGTTTGTTAAAACAACATATGATATCCAAGGCAGTTAAAGCATAAATCTTTGCAAATGAAAATTCCGGAACCAAAAGTGTCCGTTTTAAGTTGGTGTCCGTTATAGTGGCTTCAGATGAAAGAACGCTGTATTAGGAAGCGTCAATGTGAAAGCCGATGTCGTCACTGGAGCAAAGTACGGATCCTCAAGCAGTCCAAAAAGCCTCAACGCGTTTCAACCGCCAACGTGCGGTCTTTTTTTTTTAAAAGGAGTGATAAACAGTCTGGTTCATACCAGTCTAATATATACCAATCAAAAAAAGTGTTATCTGAAAGAAAGGATCAAGATACTAATACATTTAAACATCATGATCTTACTAATGATCAGTCTAGGGGCTATACCAGAGCAGACAACAGGACTCCTTATGTTGGAACAAATAGGGATCAGAATAAATCACATATGCTTGTGAACTCTTATAAGGATAATAAACATGAATACCCTAGAAGCCATGAGTATACACATGGACCTAGTTATTCTAAGTCTGAGAACCCTGGTCATGGTGGTAGATCTAATTCTTCTTACCATGGTCAACATTCCAATTATAATTATAAAAATAATAGTAATTATGGTTATCACAATAATTGGCGGCCAAATGGCAACAATTATAAGGAGAATTATAGTTCTCCTCATATACAAGTATCCACTAGTAATAGATTTCACAGTCTTGATCCACATCCCGAAACATATAGGGAGAATAATTGGTCTGATCAAGGTGCTAAACCAAAACATGGCAGGAATGAGCATGAGGAACATCATGAAGGAGAAAGGAGAACAACTGTAAGAAATATTTCTTTTTTAGGGAACAGCCAGATAGGACACCCCGCCAGGTTAGAGCAGGAACTGAGGAGTCCACATCTAGGGAACCCAGAAGCAAGGACACGAATGAACAAAAGAACACTAGAACAAAGAGAGAAACAAGGGGTGGACTTAGAATTAGGGCAGCCAAACAGAAGGCAGCGGAGAGAGGAAGAGAGAGAATGAGTATCTTTAATCTAGCCAAGATTGATTTGGACAATAATGATATTTAATTATTGAGTAAGGGATTAAACTTTGCCCCTAAAACTTTACCTAATGAATTCCAAATATTTTTGGACATTCAGAAATTTAGTAGAAAACTAACTTTGAAACGATTTTTTGCCAAAAATTCAACTGTGAAAACCGCATCCAACAAAGAGGAACATCTTGAATCCAAAGATCTAGAAACATTGAATATCCTTAAGAGTCTAGAAGGATTAGATTTGGACATAGAGGAGTCACCCAGTGAGGAATATCAGGATTTCATGTTGTGTGAACTTCTAGATATTTCAACTCATGAGGAGGTTAGACCTATCACTCATAGCACATTTAAACGCCCCTCCTCTTTTTATCCAGTTAATGCCCAAGGGGATCAAATCCCTGTTTTTACAAATTTAGTCACCAACGAAATCTTGTCTAAAATTAAAGATAAAAAGGAGAATTTATTGAATAAACACAATGACAATCTTACTATACTTGAGAGAAAATCACTTACTAAATTAATGAATGATGATAGAGTTGTGTTTAGGGCAGCAGATAAGGGAGGAGGCTTGGTGATCCAATTGAGATCAGAATATCTCAAAGAAGCACACAAATTGTTAGGGGACAAAGATACATATTGTATCCTTAAGATTGATCCAACTAAATCATATATGTCTGCATTGAATTCCTTGTTGGTGGATGCTAAATCTGAGGGGATATTGAATACAGATGAATTCAAATATCTGCAAGAATTGGATCCTAAGATCCCTTATTTTTATCATCTACCAAAGATCCACAAGGATAGTGAGTGCCCTCCGGGTAGGCCCATTATATCTGGGATTGGATCCATTACAGATAAAGTCTCTAAATATATTGATTATTTTTTGCAAGATATTGTTAAGAACACCAGGGCCTACCTCAAGGACACCACTAGTGTGATTGGGATCTTTGAAGAAATCGAATGGAAAAGTAATTACTGTTGGATTACATGCGATGTATCAGCGTTATACACGTCAATACCGCATGATAAAGGGATACATGCTGTAGAAATGGAATTGATAAATTGGGGATTTAATGTAGTACATAAAAAATTAATCTTGCAGTGTATACAATTCATATTGGAACACAACCATTTCGCCTTCGAGGGTGTGTATTACAGACAGATCAGAGGAACAGCGATGGGTACCACCTTTGCCCCATCTTATGCCAATCTGTATATGCACACCTTCGAAGGCGAATTCATTTGGAAGGCACATAAGTTCAGTAAGAATATAGTTAAATATCACAGATATATTGATGACGTGATCATCCTATGGGAGGGGGACCTTAGTGTAGTGGACGAGTTTGTTAGATATATTAATAATAATAATTATAATCTTAAATTCGCTGAAAATCACTCTCGTACTGAAATTGAATTTCTTGATCTGCGATTATTCGTAAATAGTGATAATAAAATAGCAGTTACCAACTATAGGAAACCCACCGAAAGAAATAGCTTCATTGACTATAAGAGTGCTCATCAACGTCATTGGAAAGATAACATCCCATACAGCCAATTTCTCAGACTGAGAAGAAATTGTAGCTCTATTAGCGATTTCAATAAAGAAGCAGACATTATGGCGAACAAGTTTTTAGTCAAAGGATATGATCCGGTCAAAATCAAGGACTCTAGAAGTAAGGCCATGGGGCGTACTAGGGATTCTCTGTTAAGAACAGATCATATGAGTTCGACAGGTAGACTTCATAAACAAAATGTACAGGATCAGGATTCCATCAGATTTATAACTACCTACAATGAAGGCCATATTATTATTAAGGAGGCCTTTAGGAAACACTGGGGCATATTAAAATCAGATAGTATGTTAGCATCATCGATATCGGAACATCCACAAATCACCTTTAGGAAGGGTAGAAACTTGAGAAATTTGTTAGCCCCTAGTAAATTGAAAGCAGTGAAAGGAGATAAAACAACAGTGAGTAAGAGTAACTGGTTAAGTCTGAAAGAAGGCACATATAAATGTGGTAAACAAAACTGTGGAATGTGCAAACATGTAAACAAAGATCTTAACTTCACAAATAGTGATAAATCTCGTAATTTTAAGTTTAAATGCCGTTGCACTTGTGATTTTACTCATGTTGTATATCTATTAACTTGTGGGTGTGGTCTTATGTATGTGGGTCGCACGAAAAGGAAGATCAGGCGTAGAGTGTCAGAACATCTCAACAATATTAGAAATGAGATGGATAAGCACAGTGTTCCCCTTCACTTTAGAGATACTCATGGTGGAGACCCCAGAACACTCAAGGTGCAGGTCATTGACTGGATTTCCCCCTCCATCTCTAACAGACTACTTACATTACGCAAACGTGAGACATTCTGGATACAGAAGTTGAACTGTCTGTGTCCAGGTGGTCTCAATGTTGATTTAGATTTAGCAGCCTTCATGTAAGTTTCCCAATTTCTACCTAAAGTCTAGGATAGGTCCCTTAGTGTATAGTTTTCTAGAGATTTTTTGGATAGGTGTACTCTTATATATACGTGTATATTTATATGTGTGTACATCTATATATATATATATATATATATATATATATATGCACGTATATATGTATGTGATAAAATTAATTAATCTATTTATGTATGATATGTCTCTGTTCTGAATATCTTGGATATTTTGAATATTTTTAAGATTTTTAATATTTTAAATGCTCTGAATATCTTTATGTCCTGAATATTTCAATATTTTAAAATTATTTTTAGTATGTATCTTACTGGTAGAGTTTATGTGTGCTAATTACTATAGGGCAGATAGGATACAATGGCTGTTCCCCTGCATATTTTTGATTTTTTTCCACTATACTACTCCTTTTTTCTTCTCCTCAGCTATATTATATTTATATTTATATCTTTTTCTATTTTTACTCATTTGTGCATGTAACATGTGTGTATATAATATATTATATACATTGGAGTTTTAATTATTGTATCATTCTAGGTATTGATTTATGCATAATATATACCTTATTAATAATGGCCATAAAAACGTCTGTGAAAATATATTGGTTTATTTTAATTTACTAGTGATAGTTTTTGCGGTCTAATAATTCATATATTTTTTAGTATAACTTAGTAACTACATTTTTAACAGTACATTATTATATGTTTTTTAATAGTATAAAATTTAAAATTTGTGTTTTTAATAGATTTTTTATAATAATATTGTTCTCTTTTTGTCTTTTGTTTTACACTATCCTTCAACATTTCATTTATAATTGGCAGAATACGCCTGTGAAAATTTATTAGTATATTGTAGCTTATTATTGACACTCTCAGTGGTTTATTAATCTATTCGTCTTAGTATAGTTTATATATTATGTCTTTAGCACTTTAGCATAGTTCTGTTTTTAATAATATTATAATATGTGCCATTTATTTATCATGCATATTGATCTAAGTTCGCTTTCCACAACAAACATAGCAGGCAGGCCAGTCATATAACGGGACTTTCTTCCATCCAATGAAATAAGCCTGTTGGCTATATAGCAGCTTGCGCTGTGAGAAGGGACATGAACTTTACCTCTTGAGAAAGACCGCACGTTGGCGGTTGAAACGCGTTGAGGCTTTTTGGACTGCTTGAGGATCCGTACTTTGCTCCAGTGACGACATCGGCTTTCACATTGACGCTTCCTAATACAGCGTTCTTTCATCTGAAGCCACTATAACGGACACTAACTTAAAACGGACACTTTTGGTTCCGGAATTTTCATTTGCAAAGATTTATGCTTTAACTGCCTTGGATATCATATGTTGTTTTAACAAACCGCCTGAATAAATTACAATTTTGTAAGTACAATTCAGAGAGTGGGGTGCGTTTGTTGTATCTACCTACACTTGAGTCTGTTTGCGCTTATATGTTTCAGAGATTTGGGATTCTACTTTACTTCGGGAGGCACGCAGGACACCTTCGGTCATTTTGCAGCAGCAGGTCTTGTATAAATATTATTATATAGTTGCACTTGTTTGCACTTATTGTGTTTCTTGCTTCATGTTTCAAGAATTTGTTTGTTTTTAGGAGTTTATGTGTTATTTATCTCTTTTATTTATCTCTTTTATTTTTTTGTATTTGAATATTCTTTTGTCAGCCTGTGTTTATATGTGCTGCATATATATGCTCATGTATTTCTATTAAGAAAGACAATCATACAATCATTATTAGTGGCTTTTAAATAATATACGTTAATCCACTTCATTTATTTATTATTTTTTTAAGTATTAAGTATCAATTTTTATTATTATTATCTATTTCACTGAATTTGTGTTTATTGCTTTATATCACAGCAATTTTGAATCATCCCTGGCAGCTAGCGCTGTTTAATTATTGTGTTTTGTAGTTTTGTTGCTTCTTGTACTTATTGCCCTATAACTTACAAAAAAAGCAAAGAACATGTAAATATTAGGTATTTCTAAACTCAGGACAAAATTTAGAAACTATTTAGAATGGGTGCTTTTTGGTGGTTGTAGATGTGCAACAGATTTTGGGGGGCAAAGTTAGAAAAAGTGTGTTTTTTTCCATTTTTTTATCATATTTTATATTTTTTTTATGGTAAATTATAAGATATGTTGAAAATAATGGTACCTTTACAAAGTCCATTTAATGGCGAGAAAAAAAAACGGTATATGTGTGGGTACAGTAAAGGAGTAAGAGGAAAATTGCAGCTAAACACAAACACTGCAGAAATGTAAAAAAAGAAATTGAAAAATGGCCTTGTCCTTAAGGTGTTAAAATATTTAATATTAAAAAGCTTACATTTCACATACCTTCAGCCTCCTGTACAACGGCCGCCATTAATTTATTCAGGTCACGTTTTTTGAACTACCAATGGCAGCCCAGGCCAGTCGGCAACACTGATATAAGCAAACTCGCCCTACGTTAATTATACACATGCACTACATGTTGGATCGCTGACTGACAGTGCTATAGATTGCAATACAATTACGTAGCGAGGGGTGGTTCAGCTCTCTTGCCGGCTAAAGAGAAAAACAGGAAGTAATGGCGGGGGCAGAGCAAGGAGCAATAACGCTCTGTAAGTAAAAACAGAATTTATGTTTACCTGATAAATTACTTTCTCCAACGGTGTGTCCGGTCCACGGCGTCATCCTTACTTGTGGGATATTCTCTTCCCCAACAGGAAATGGCAAAGAGCCCAGCAAAGCTGGTCACATGATCCCTCCTAGGCTCCGCCTACCCCAGTCATTCGACCGACGTTAAGGAGGAATATTTGCATAGGAGAAACCATATGTTACCGTGGTGACTGTAGTTAAAGAAAATAAATGATCAGACCTGATTAAAAAAACCAGGGCGGGCCGTGGACCGGACACACCGTTGGAGAAAGTAATTTATCAGGTAAACATAAATTCTGTTTTCTCCAACATAGGTGTGTCCGGTCCACGGCGTCATCCTTACTTGTGGGAACCAATACCAAAGCTTTAGGACACGGATGAAGGGAGGGAACAAATCAGGTCACCTAAATGGAAGGCACCACGGCTTGCAAAACCTTTCTCCCAAAAATAGCCTCAGAAGAAGCAAAAGTATCAAATTTGTAAAATTTAGAAAAAGTGTGCAGTGAAGACCAAGTCGCTGCCTTACATATCTGATCAACAGAAGCCTCGTTCTTGAAGGCCCATGTGGAAGCCACAGCCCTAGTGGAGTGAGCTGTGATTCTTTCAGGAGGCTGCCGTCCGGCAGTCTCATAAGCCAATCGGATAATGCTTTTAATCCAGAAGGAGAGAGAGGTAGAAGTTGCTTTTTGACCTCTCCGTTTACCAGAATAAACAACAAACAAAGACAAGTTTGTCTGAAATCCTTAGTAGCTGCTAAGTAAAATTTGAGAGCACGAACTACATCCAAGTTGTGCAACAAACGTTCCTTCTGTGAAACTGGATTAGGACACAAAGAAGGCACAACTATCTCCTGGTTAATGTTTTTGTTAGAAACAACTTTTGGAAGAAAACCAGGTTTAGTACGCAAAACCACCTTATCTGCATGGAACACCAGATAAGGAGAAGAACACTGCAGAGCAGATAATTCTGAAACTCTTCTAGCAGAAGAAATTGCAACCAAAAACAAAACTTTCCAAGATAATAACTTAATATCAACGGAATGTAAGGGTTCAAACGGAACCCCCTGAAGAACTGAAAGAACTAGGTTGAGACTCCAAGGAGGAGTCAAAATTTTGTAAACAGGCTTGATTCTAACCAGAGCCTGAACAAAGGCTAGAACATCTGGCACAGCTGCCAGCTTTTTGTGAAGTAACACAGACAAGGCAGAAATCTGTCCCATCAAGGAACTTGCAGATAATCCTTTTTCCAATCCTTCTCGAAGGAAGGATAGACTCTTAGGAATCTTAACCTTGTCCCAAGGGAATCCTGCAGATTCACACCAACAGATATACCAAATTATGTGGTAATTTTTCTGGTTACAGGCTTTCAGGCCTGAACAAGAGTATTAATAACAGAATCTGAGAACCCTCGCTTTGATAAGATCAAGCGTTCAATCTCCAAGCAGTCAGCTGGAGTGGGTCGAACGGACCTAGAACAAGAAGGTCTCTCAAAGGTAGCTTCCATGGTGGAGCCGATGACATATTCACCAGATCTGCATACCAAGTCCTGCGTGGCCACGCAGGAGCTATCAAAATCACCGACGCCCTCTCCTGATTGATCCTGGCTACCAGCCTGGGGATGAGAGGAAACGGCGGGAACACATAAGCTAGTTTGAAGGTCCAAGGTGCTACTAGTGCATCCACTAGAGCCGCCTTGGGATCCCTGGATCTGTACCCGTAGTAAGGAACTCTGAAGTTCTGACGAGAGGCCATCAGATCCATGTCTGGAATGCCCCACGGTTGAGTGACTTGGGCAAAGATTTCCGGATGGAGTTCCCACTCCCCCGGATGCAATGTCTGACGACTCAGAAAATCTGCTTCCCAATTTTCCACTCCTGGGATGTGGATAGCAGACAGGTGGCAGGAGTGAGACTCCGCCCATAGAATGATTTTGGTCACTTCTTCCATCGTTAGGGAACTCCTTGTTCCCCCCTGATGGTTGATGTATGAACTTGGCCCTCGCTAGCTGAGGCCAAGCTTTGAGAGCATTGAATATCGCTCTCAGTTCCAGAATATTTATCGGTAGAAGAGATTCTACCCGAGACCAAAGACCCTGAGCTTTCAGGGATCCCCAGACCGCGCCCCAGCCCATCAGACTGGCGTCGGTCGTGACAATGACCCACTCTGGTCTGCGGAAGGTCATCCCTTGTGACAGGATGTCCAGGGACAGCCACCAACGGAATGAGTCTCTGGTCCTCTGATTTACTTGAATCTTCGGAGACAAGTCTGAATAGTCCCCATTCCACTGACTGAGCATGAACAGTTGTAATGGTCTTAGATGAATGCGCACAAAAGGAACTATGTCCATTGCCGCTACCATCAAACCTATCACTTCCATGCACTGCGCTATGGAAGGAAGAGGAACGGAATGAAGTATCCGACAAGAGTCTAGAAGTTTTGTTTTTCTGGCTTCTGTCAGAAAAATCCTCATTTCTAAGGAGTCTATTATAGTTCCCAAGAAGGGAACCCTCGTTGACGGAGATAGAGAACTCTTTTCCACGTTCACTTTCCATCCGTGAGATCTGAGAAAGGCCAGGACAATGTCCGTGTGAGCCTTTACTTGAGGAAGGGACGACGCTCGAATCAGAATGTCGTCCAAGTAAGGTACTACAGCAATGCCCCTTGGTCTTAGCACCGCCAGAAGGGACCCTAGTACCTATGAGAAAATCCTAGGAGCAGTGGCTAATCCGAAAGAAAACGCCACGAACTGGAAATGCTTGTCCAGGAATGCAAACCTTAGGAACCGATGATGTTCCTTGTGGATAGGAATATGTAGATACGCATCCTTGAAATCCACCTTGGTCATGAATTGACCTTCCTGGATGGAAGGAAGAAGTGTTCGAATGGTTTCCATCTTGAACGATGGAACCTTGAGAAACTTGTTCAAGATCTTGAGATCTAAGATTGGTCTGAACGTTCCCTCTTTTTTGGGAACTATGAACAGATTGGAGTAGAACCCCATCCCTTGTTCTCCTAATGGAACCGGATGAATCACTCCCATTTTTAGCAGGTCTTCTACCCAATGTAAGAATGCCTGTCTTCTTATGTGGTCTGAAGACAACTGAGACCCGTGGAACCTCCCCCTTGGAGGAAGCCCCTTGAACTCCAGAGAATAACCTTGGGAGACTATTTCTAGCGCCCAAGGATCCAGAACATCTCTTGCCCAAGCCTGAGCGAAGAGAGAGAGTCTGCCCCCCACCAGATCCGGTCCCGGATCGGGGGCCCGCATTTCATGCTGTCTTGGTAGCGGTGGCAGGTTTCCTGGCCTGCTTTCCTTTGTTCCAGCCTTGCATAGGTCTCCAGGCTGGATTGGCTTGAGAAGTATTACCTTCCTGCTTAGAGGACGTAGCCCTTGGGGCTGATCCGTTTCTGCGAAAGGGACGAAACTTAGGTTTATTTTTGGTCTTGAAAAGACCTATCCTGAGGAAGGGCGTGGCCCTTGCCCCCAGTGATATCAGAGATAATCTCTTTCAAGTCAGGGCCAAAGAGTGTTTTCCCCTTGAAAGGAATGTCAAGCAATTTGTTCTTGGAAGACGCATCCGCTGCCCAAGATTTTAACCAAAGCGCTCTGCGCCACAATAGCAAACCCAGAATTTTTTCGCCGCTAACCTAGCCAATTGCAAGGTGGCGTCTAGGGTGAAAGAATTAGCCAATTTAAGAGCACGAATTCTGTCCATAATCTCCTCATAAAAAGAAGAATTACTAATAATCGCCTTTCCTAGCTCATCAAACTAGAAACACGCGGCTGCAGTGACAGGGACAATGCATGCAATTGGTTGTAGAAGGGAACCTTGCTGAACAAAACATCTTTAGCAGACCTTCTAATTTTTTATCCATAGGATCTTGGAAAGCACAACTATCTTCTATGGGTATAGTGGCGCGCTTGTGTAGAGTAGAAACCGCCCCCTCGACCTTGGGGACTGTCTGCCATCAGTCCTTTCTGGGGTCGACTATAGGAAAACAATTTTATAAATATGGGGGGAGGTACTAAAGGTATACCGGGCCTGTCCCATTCTTTACTAACAATGTACGCCACCCGCTTGGATATAGGAAAAGCTTCGGGGGGCCCCGGGGCCTCTAAGAACTTTTCCATTTTACATAGTGGTTCTGGAATGACCAGATAATCACAATCATCCAAATTGGATAACACCTCCTTAAGCAGAGCGCGGAGATGTTCCAACTTAAATTTAAAAGTAATCACATCAGGTTCAGCTTGTTGAGAAATGTTTCCTGAATCTGAAATTTCTCCCTCAGACAAAACCTCCCTGGCCCCCTCAGACTGGTGTAGGGGCCCTTCAGAAACCATATCATCAGCGTTCTCATGCTCTACAGAATTTTCTAAAACAGAGCAGTCGCGCTTTCGCTGATAAGTGGGCATATTGGCTAAAATGTTTTTGATAGAATTATCCATTACAGCCGTTAAATGTTGCATAGTAAGGAGTATTGGCGCACTAGATGTACTAGGGGCCTCCTGTATGGGCAAGACTGGTGTAGACGAAGGAGGGGATGATGCAGTACCATGCTTACTCCCCTCACTTGAGGAATCATCTTGGGCATCATTTTTACTAAATTTTTTTATGACATAAAATACATATAGTTAAATGAGAAGGAACCTTGGTTTCCCCACAGTCAGAACACAATCTATCTGGTAGTTCAGACATGTTAAACAGGCATAAACTTGATAACAAAGCACAAAAAACGTTTTAAAATAAAACCGTTACTGTCACTTTAAATTTTAAACTAAACACACTTTATTACTGCAATTGCGAAAAAGTATGAAGGAATTGTTCAAAATTCACCAAAATTTCACCACAGTGTCTTAAAGCCTTAAAAGTATTGCACACCAAATTTGGAAGCTTTAACCCTTAAAATAACGGAACCGGAGCCGTTTTTATATTTAACCCCTTTACAGTCCCTGGAATCTGCTTTGCTGAGACCCAACCAAGCCCAAAGGGGAATACGATACCAAATGATGCCTTCAGAAAGACTTTTCTATGTATCAGAGCTCCACACACATGCAGCTGCATGCCATGCTGTCCTCAAAAACAAGTGCGCCATACCGGCGCGAAAATGAGGCTCTGACTATGATTAGGGAAAGCCCCTAAAGAATAAGGTGTCTAAAACAGTGCCTGCCGATATAATCATATCAAAATACCCAGAATAAATGATTCCTCAAGGCTAAATATGTGTTAATAATGAATCGATTTAGCCCAGAAAAAGTCTACAGTCTTAATAAGCCCTTGTGAAGCCCTTATTTACTATCTTAATAAACATGGCTTACCGGATCCCATAGGGAAAATGACAGCTTCCAGCATTACATCGTCTTGTTAGAATGTGTCATACCTCAAGCAGTAAGAGACTGCACACTGTTCCCCCAACTGAAGTTAATTGCTCTCAACAGTCCTGTGTGGAACAGCCATGGATTTTAGTTACGGTGCTAAAATCATTTTCCTCATACAAACAGAAATCTTCATCTCTTTTCTGTTTCTGAGTAAATAGTACATACCAGCACTATTTTAAAATAACAAACTCTTGATTGAATAATAAAAACTACAGTTAAACACTAAAAAACTCTAAGCCATCTCCGTGGAGATGTTGCCTGTACAACGGCAAAGAGAATGACTGGGGTAGGCGGAGCCTAGGAGGGATCATGTGACCAGCTTTGCTGGGCTCTTTGCCATTTCCTGTTGGGGAAGAGAATATCCCACAAGTAAGGATGACGCCGTGGACCGGACACACCTATGTTGGAGAAATATACATTTTTATATAAAGGAATAAGAGAAATTAAAAAAAATAGCGATTTATCTGGGACATACTTGAGGATTAAGAATTTATTTGCCAATTTCTCTAACTTTACCATCACTCTAACTTATAAAATGTTAGCAACGCCTTGCCTTTCATGCTAAAAAAAATAAAAAATAAATATTACTGGTAGAGAAATCTTAAAACTTGTCATATTTGTATCATTATTGCCTGCTAGTAGTTATTATGGCTTTAGTGACATTTCTTATGAATAAACTGGAAGATAATGCAAAATGGTCTCCCTTCCATTACATGCACGATAGGTTATAAATAAAAATCTCTCTTACATTAAACTTATGTGATCTTAATAAAGGTCAATGTGTTTGTTTTATAGCTGCTGGGTTAAACTGTAGATATTCACTTTTTCCTATTTTATATTTATGTTCCCTGGGGTTAGAGGATTCACAAATGATATCTTTTAGAGAACCAAAAGATAATGAGAAAATGCAAGTTTGCATTATACCATGACCAGAAATTTTGCAGAGCTTAAGGGTAAAAGACTAAGTAATAGGGCATAAGATACCTAAAAAAAAAGAGCTGTCCATCTTTTAAATATTTATATTATCCAGTATAAGGATAGCAAGGTAGACATTAACCCTATTAGTGATAAAATTGAACAACGCTTTTTTCCTAGGAAAATATAATACATTTTTTTAATTATTTAGTGCTAATTATTTTTCCCCATAAAGTTCCTATATACATTAGAGGGACATGGAAGTCAAAATGTTCATGATTTAGAAAGATCATGTAATCATGTAATTAGACATGATCATGTCCATTCTCTTGGTGTCGTTTATTGAAAAGCATAACCAGGTAGGCACTCAGGAGCAGCAATATACTACTGGAAGCTAGCTGGTGATTGGTGGCTACACACACATGCCATTTGTAATTGGATCACCAGATGTGCACAGCAGGTCCCAGTAGTGCATTACTGTTCTGGAGCTTTAACTATGTGGTTAACTCCTTTTTGCATTTTTATAGTCCTTTTAAAGTAACAATGTAGTGCAAAAAAATGACAAGCTCTTAATTCTCTAGAGCAGGGGTCATCAATTATGGCTCTCCAGAGGTTTTGGAACTACATTTCCCATGATGCTCAGCCAGTTGAAATGCTGGCTGAGCATCATGGGAAATGTATTTCCAAAACCTCTGGAGGGCCACAATTGATGACCCCTCCTCTAGAGCATGTAATTTTAGTACCACCAATTCTGCAACTCTATTGGGCATATGTATCAAGCTCCGTATGGAGCTTGATGCCCCGTGTTTCTGGCGAGTCATTAGACTCGCCAGAAACAGCAGTTATAAAGCAGCGTTTACAAAGACCGCTGCTCCATAACCTTTCCGCCTGCTCTGAGCAGGCGGACAGACATCGACGGAAATCAACCCGATCGAGTACGATCGGGTTGATTGACACCCCTTGCTGGCGGACCATTGGCCGCAAGTCGGCAGGGGGCAGCGTTGCACCAGCAGCTCTTGTGAGCTGCTGGTGCAATGCTGAATACGGCAAGCGTATTGCTCGCCGTATTCAGCGAGGTCTGGCGGACCTGATCCGCAGTGTCGGATCAGGTCCGCTAGACCTTAATAACTATGGGCCTATATGTTTAACAACAAAGAAGTTGAACACATTGCTAAAGTACAGCTGGGGTACTAAAGCCATAATAACTACTTATGGGGTTAAACACAGACTTCCAAGGTCGGTAGTGATAAATATGTTCTACAAATTAGAACATGCAATTTTTGCATTACAATCTACCTTTAATGAGAGTTTTAAAGAGCGGTCATTTCTATGCATACAAATGTTGCTCACCTTCCCACAAACTCCCCAGTTGCTTCATTTAAAAGTAGTAAAGACACCACTTCCTCTGATGCTTTTCTATGGACCTCTAGATGTGGACTGCTGTGAAATCGCCCTTATTGCTACAGCCAAACTCAACACACTGTAACATAGGTGCTCCAGTTGAGATAAAAAGTCCAAAAAGTTTTATTCCATCACGTTAAAAACAATCTGTAATCCAAACAGTACACATAATAAGCAGAACAAATGGACAGAGCGTTTGGCTGCATCTTTGGATTACTTTGCGTATGGAACAGACACGCTATCAACTCTCTCCTAATACCCACTCTCCAATGTGTCGTTTAACCTAAAGCTGCAGGTGAGGTTAAGCAGGAGGTGCTTGATTGTAGTATACGTGCGCTTTCGCTCACAGTTTTCTTGTATAGTTGTATTCCCTTATTGCGTCTGGACTGGCTATGAGTGTCTGAGGCAAATTCAGGTACATAACAAAACTAATTTAGCCCATTGAAACCTTCCAAAGTAAATTACACTTTAAAAAAAACCTACGTTTATAAATAATAAATGCTACAGAAACTGAGGCTAATTCAATCCAATTGGCTAAGACTGTGGGGACCCCAACCTGTAGCCTATGCTTAGATTTTGTAGAAACAACATTCCACGATTTTTGTATTTTTATTTTTATTAGTGTAAAACTTTAAAGGAACATGAAAACAAATGTATTTCTTTCATGATTTAGATAGAGCTTCACATCTTAAAAACTTTCTGAAATGTTCTTCTGTTTTCTAATTAGCTTAATTCTTTTTGAATCTTTTGTTGTTGGTGATTGGAGGCTGCGCAATCTATGCCTGTGGTCTTTGGCTCACCAACGTGTTCAACTAGCTCCCAGTAGTACATTAGCTAAGCGCCTTCAGCAATTTTTTATTTTTTCTATGAGGTGACGTTTCCACCTCTTAACCAATAGCTGTGCTAGCCGATCGGCATTCTACCGGATGACTAGCACTCTATTGGCTATGAAGTCTCATTCAGAAATTAGCAATTTGCCGAAGGCAGTCGGAAGCGCTCAGCTCCGCATAAACTGCAGGAAAATAAAGAAACTTTCAGCATGAAGTTTTTTACATTTCATAACTGAAAGTCCACTTTATTTTTAGCACTGGTAAATCCCAGTGTTTCAAAAATGCTAGGATTTACCATAACTTTAAGTCCTGTATATGTAAATGCCATTATAATGGTACTTAGCTGCTACAGATGGTACATAGTGTTACTACAACAGTCATTAGTAATTAATTTAAAGGGACATTAACCACTTTGAGATTGTAATATCATTTTTTTAATTATATGTGGTAAAATAAGCTTTGCAATATATTTGTATTATTTATTTTGTCCCCTTTCCCTGCAATTGAATTCTGAAAATGTTTCCACAATATTTCCAGTCATTGGTTATACACTGTAAAGACTAATCTATAACAGTTCCTGACTGGCCCCACAAGGGAAGATTAGGTAATAAAATTACAACATGATGGCACCTATTGTTTTATGGATACTAAAACTTTACACTTACACTAACAATGTTAAACACTACATCTGTATATGATTTCCCAGGCTATTTGTTTCTAGCTAGCAGATATATAGCGTTTAATACCCCTTTAAAATGTTTCTCTCCTCCTGCTATTTATTTGGTAAGGAATATTCTACAAAGAGAAGGAAGAACAACATATTCATTCCATCATGCTGGATCCTTAAAGGAAAAAAATTGTTGAGTCTCATGACTATATTGATATTAAACATAGAGCATTTTATTTATTTATGGTTAATAATGACCACAAATTGGCAAGAGTGTAGCTGGATCTTTTTGACTTACTGAACCCACAACATCAAAATAAACTCATGAAAGCATAGACTGCTTGAAATAACATGCCCAGGAGAATTAAAAATGGCTGACAGTTTGTGCTTCACAAAATGATCCACTTACTAATCTTCGTTGAAATCGGCACTTTTTTGTTGTTGTTACATAAAATGTACTTGTTTTCCATTCTTCATCAAATGATTTTGTTCATGCTTATATTTAAGTGACACATACTTAAATCCTATTCTTAATCTATATTATTTTTTATACTTCTCTTCATTCCTCATTTTTATTTTCAGATGTGCTAAAGCAATACTTTAGCTTTGTTATTATTATATTTCTATAGCCCCCTCTGGCCGCTTACACCAAACTATGTTTTTATTATTGAGGTGACGGTTTCACCTCTAAACCAAACCATACAGCATTTTTTTTATTTTTAAGAAGTGCCGTATGGCTAGATTACCTATTGGTTTAGAGCACTGGTTTTCAAACCTGTTCTCAGGCCTCCCTAACAGGTCAGGTTTTCAGGATTACCTTGGTTGAGGGTAGGTAAAATAACTCATGTTTACTAATCAGCTGATTATTTCACCTGTGCTCTAGGTCAAATATTCTCAAAATGTGGCCTTTGATAGAGGCCTGAGGCCAGGTTTGAAAACCAGTGGTTTAGAGGATGTGGGTGGCTTGAAGGGGCTATAGAAATATAATAATAACAGAGTTAAAGTATTGCTTTAGCACATCTGAAAATAAAATGATGAATGAAGGTAAGGTAAGTATAAAAAATAATATAGATTAAGAACAGGATTTAATTATGTGTTAAAATTACCATAATTTTAAAAGCTGTAAAAATGAATAAATCTGAATGTCAAACATGGTAAATAAATACAGATGCATATGGAGCAAAGCCATACTTCTTTACATCCTACAGCCAATAAAAAGAGGGAAAGAAAAAAAGAGAAAGAATTATGGAGGAAGAGATAGAAAGAGAAAGAAGGAAACAACGAGAAATAGAAAAATAAGAAAAAGAGAGAGAAGTAAAGAAAGAACAAAAATAAAGAATGGATGAATGAATGAATAGAAAAAAAAGGAGCAGAAGAAAGAACCAAATAATTAACATTAAACCAACAGCAATAACAGGCAACAGACACTGGAGCAACATTTTCAAATACGTTTGTAATAGTTGTAATAGTGAGCATGATGTGTGTGCAAATCACTTCTCACTCACTTTTCTCTCTCACTGGGACTTAAATATCTGATCGTTGCTTAGCAACCCTGGATGGAACATGATCCACCTGGCCTGAGAACCTCTATTTAATAGTAAAAATATAATATAAGCTTTCCAGTAATGAAAGTGTGAAACTACAGACGCCTCTGAAACATGCACACCTCAAAGGCTTTTGTAACAGCTCCAGCTAATTTCATGGCAGTTGCTTTGGTAGCAAAGTCATTTCTTTGCACCATAAACTGAAGGGTATAAAATATATTATCCAGATGCTTTGGGTAGTTGTAAACGGTTGAAGTTTTTAATACAGATTCTGTCATTAGTGTTGTTTTGTGATCCAGTACATAATTGCTGATAAAGTTGTACATCTATGGCTATGTCTTGCAGACTTACTGGCAATGCCTGTAGTCAGTAAGGTTTACCAAATCCTTTTTACCAAGCAACTTTATAGTAGATTTGCTTTAAATAATAACATTTGAGAAAATGAAACCTTCCAAAGTAAATTACACTTTAAAAAAACCTACCTTTATAAATAATAAATGCTACAGAAACTGAGGCTAATTCAATCCAATTGGCTAAGACTGTGGGGACCCCAACCTGTAGCCTATGCTTAGATTTTGTAGAAACAACATTCCACGATTTTTGTACTTTTATTTTTATTAGTGTAAAACTTTAAAGCAACATGAAAACAAATGTATTTCTTTCATGATTTAGATAGAGCTTAAAATGTTAAAAACTTTCTCAAATGTTCTTCTATTTTCTAATTAGCTTAATTCTTTTTGAATCTTTTGTTGTTGGTGATTGGTGGCTGCGCAATCTATGCCTGTTGTCTTTGGCTCACCAATGTGTTCAACCAGCTCCCAGTAGTACATTAGCTGAACGCTTTCGGCAAATTTTTTTTTTTCTATGAGGTGACGTTTCCACCTCTTAACCAATAGCTGTGCTAGCCGATCGGCATTATACAGGATGACTAGCACTCTATTGGCTATGAAGTCTCATTCAGAAATGAGCAATTTGATGAAGGCAGTCGGAAGCGCTCAGCTCAGCATAAACTGCAGGAAAATAAAGAAACTTTCAGCATGAAGTTTTTTACATTTCATAACTGAAAGTCCACTTTATTTTTAGCACTAGTAAATCCCAGTGTTTCAAAAATGCTAGGATTTACCATAACTTTAAGTCCTGTATATGTAAATGCCATTATAATGGTACTTAGCTGCTACAGATGGTACATAGTGTTACTACAACAGTCATTAGTAATTAATTTAAAGGGACATTAACCACTTTGAGATTGTAATATAATTGTTTTTATTATATGTGGTAAAATAAGCTTTGCAATATATTTGTATTATTTATTTTGTCCCCTTTCCCTGCAATTGAATTCTGAAAATGTTTGAACAATATTTCCAGTCATTGGTTATACACTGTAAAGACTAATCTATAACAGTTCCTGACTGGCCCCACAAGGGAAGATTAGGTAATAAAATTACAACATGATAGCACCTATTGTTTTATGGATACTAAAACTTTACACTTACACTAACAATGTTAAACACTACATCTGTATATGATTTCCCAGGCTATTTGTTTCTAGCTAGCATATATAGCGTTTAATACCCCTTTAAAATGTTTCTCTCCTCCTGCTATTTATTTGGTAAGGAATATTCTACAAAGAGAAGGAAGAACAACATATTCATTCCATCATGCTGGATCCTTAAAGGACCATTAAATATAAAAAAAATGCATAATAAAAAGACAATGAAAAACCACTTAGGGGTCCATTTAACAATGATGGACAAGGGCAGACACCTTCACCCCTGTCTGTCCAGCATTGTGGCTAGCAGGCAGCAATTTGCTGCCCGCATATATCATTTCACAAGTCACAAGCAATTTGCCGTGGGCAACCGGAAGCTCTCAGCTCCGCATACACTGCAGGAAAATAAAGAAACTTTCAGCATGAAGTTTTTTACATACACCCCTGCCGGTGAAGCATGGGGGATTGAGAAACGCCACTTTAGAGTTGGCGTAGTAGGTTAAGAAGTAGCGGTCTGATGGCTGCAGTTTCTTAACTCTCGGCTGCAGGCTCGCTCATGCAAGCCCGAAGTTGCTACTAATTTGCATTTGAAGCTTCTTACATGGAGCCCTGTGTCAGTTTTAAATGAGCAGTAGATATTTTTCTGACAAATTTTTGTTCCATTTTCTGTCCCCGTGCATCATGTGACAGCCATCAGCTAACCACAAAATGCATATGTGTATATACTGTGAATTCTTGCATATCCTCAGTAGCAGCTGGTGTATCAGAAAGTGTACATATGGAAAGACTGTGCACATTTTGATATGGGAGTGAATTTAAATGTTTTTTAAAATTGTGTGGTCTATATGAATCGTGAAAGTTTAATTTTGACTTCTGTGTTCTTTTAACATGTGCCATTTATTGACACTGCGAATACGCTTACATGCAAGAAGCAGACCCTCAGTCTGCAGAACCAAATGCATTCACAGGGTACGTACTAAGATTTACTCTCAATTAAAGTAAATGAGTCCACTGGCCTGATGAAGAGGTGAAATCTCAAAATGTGTTGTTTTTGTTGCATAGTCTGGCCAGAATTAAAGGGATACTCAAGTCAAAATAAACTTTTATGATTCAGATGGAGCATGCAGTTTTAATACACTTTCCAATTTACTTCCATTATCAATTTTTTTTCGTTGCTGGTCCTTAAGAGGTTAAAAGTTGTGCTATTCTTTAGGAAGTGAAAAGGTTAATTTCACACCTGTAAATTAAAATGGTCCTTTACATTGATACCATTATACAGGGTGAAACACTTGTACTGTAAGTGATAATTATGCTGAATGGCCATTAGTAAATGGTGTAATGTGAAACTAGTAGGTTTCTGTTAACTTCACAATGGGAATCACAGTTTACATTCAGCTCTGGTTAGTATTGTTCGATCATGAGTACTTTTAACTCGTAATACAAGAGCACAGATGCGATATACTAACAGCAGCAGTTTCACACAAGTACAATCTATGCTAGAAATCTTGTGCAAAATACTGCTCCACTTATAATCTAGGTCTATATGCATAAACAGTAAAAATGAATCAATAAATAATACGGCTCTAGATGTGCTTACTTTGCTGATGTTTCTTCATCATACTTTGTTTTCAGGTCAAACAATGCTGCCTGAGATTTGTCCAAGGCTAAAGAAGGAAACAGATACGTTTGTTAGAATGTAACATTCTCCATCTGTTTGTGCCACCAAATAAACATTCAGGGAACAAGACTTCAAGCACATTATATGTCTTTGCCTGAGATATATTGAAGGCTAAACAAAGAAATAGTCTGTGATCGCTCCTTGGTCCCTGCAGCAAACGTTCACTGAGTGTACAGCCTTTTTGCATATGCACAAATCCAGAGTTCCCTACATTACACATTACATTTAAACCACTTTCCAGTTTAAAAAAAAAAAAAAAGTACGCAAAATATCGAACCTGTTTGCAGAACTTGAACTTTGTGTTCAGTCTCCTCAAGTTTGGAAGACGTAGACATGTGTGTCTCTTGCAACTTTCTGAAAAGCAAAACATTTATTATTGTAATCTTATGTAATTCACAATCCATTACTGAATAAATAAAAATGTATTATAGTTTTACAAGAAAACTCTCAAATTAACCAGTAGACATACAACTAATCTTTGAATGCGCAGGTGACATGTTTATTGCATGGCTTTTCATTTTCCCACAAGTTTGTCAATTTCGTTTTTACCTTCGCCAGCACAGATGTACGAGGGGTCCATATGCACCTCCCCCTGGAATTTTGCTCCTCATATACCAATCAAAATATACATTAGAGTCACTATTTTGATGCCAATGAGTCACAATTTAAAAAAAATTATGTGCAGTTCATATGTAAGAAAAAGCAACTATCTCCTGTTGGACTTGTTGCTACTGATATTATGTATAAGAAAAATGTATGCAGATGCCCATACATGTATATAGATAAAAGCAAAATAATACATTCTGAGTAACATTGCTATCAGGGGCTGTTGCCCAACTGTTTATCAGTAAAGCCCCGAGTCTCCTTAGTCTTCTACCTGGGGCATAATCAGGTAATGTCAGGCTAATTTAATAAATATTCATTACTACATATAGCCACTGTTCCCCTTGTGCAGTGACCGATTACGGATTTGAATTATTCTTGTACATGACAGCAGGGTGCATAACTGGAATGTGCATGTAAAATGACGTAATGTGTCACTGCCATCATTGTGGGGGATTAGATGTGATACAAGTGTTCTCAACACATTATTTAAAAAAAAAAAATGACCTAAAGGGATATCTGAGAAATACCCACAGGAGGAGTGAAGGAATAAATAATACATTCTAAATATTAGGGGTTGCAGCCCAACAGTTCTCCAGTAAAGCCCAGAGTATGCTAAGATTTCTACTTGAGGTATAATCAGATAATATCAGGCCAATTTAATAAAGAAAATATTCCCACATATAGTCACTGTTTGCCTTGTGCAGTAAATAAACATAGATTTTAATTATTTGCGTACATGACTGCAGGGTGTATAACTGAAATGTATATTTAAAATTACGCAATGTGTAACTGTTACTTCTATGGGGCATTACAAGTGATAAAACTGATCTCTGAAAAGCTGTGTAGGGGTGACATTTGCGGAATAACATAATTTATGTAAGAACTTACCTGATAAATTCATTTCTTTCATATTAGCAAGAGTCCATGAGCTAGTGACGTATGGGATATACATTCCTACCAGGAGGGGCAAAGTTTCCCAAACCTCAAAATGCCTATAAATACACCCCTCACCACACCCACAATTCAGTTTAATGAATAGCCAAGAAGTGGGGTGATAAAAAAGTGCAAAAGCATATAAAATAAGGAATTGGAATAATTGTGCTTTATACAAAAATCATAACCACCACAAAAAAAGGGCGGGCCTCATGGACTCTTGCTAATATGAAAGAAATGAATTTATCAGGTAAGTTCTTACATAAATTATGTTTTCTTTCATGTAATTAGCAAGAGTCCATGAGCTAGTGACGTATGGGATAATGATTACCCAAGATGTGGATCTTTCCACACAAGAGTCACTAGAGAGGGAGGGATAAAATAAAGACAGCCAATTCCTGCTGAAAATAATCCACACCCAAAATAAAGTTTAATGAAAAACATAAGCAGAAGATTCAAACTGAAACCGCTGCCTGAAGTACTTTTCTACCAAAAACTGCTTCAGAAGAAGAAAATACATCAAAATGGTAGAATTTAGTAAAAGTATGCAAAGAGGACCAAGTTGCTGCTTTGCAAATCTGATCAATCGAAGCTTCATTCCTAAACGCCCAGGAAGTAGAAACTGACCTAGTAGAATGAGCTGTAATCCTCTGAGGCGGAGTTTTACCCGACTCAACATAGGCAAGATGAATTAAAGATTTCAACCAAGATGCCAAAGAAATGGCAGAAGCTTTCTGGCCTTTTCTAGAACCGAAAAAGATAACAAATAGACTAGAAGTCTTACGGAAAGACTTAGTAGCTTCAACATAATATTTCAAAGCTCTAACAACATCCAAAGAATGCAACGATTTCTCCTTAGAATTCTTAGGATTAGGACATAATGAAGGAACCACAATTTCTCTACTAATGTTGTTGGAATTCACAACTTTAGGTAAAAAATCAAAAGAAGTTCGCAACACCGCCTTATCCTGATGAAAAATCAGAAAAGGAGACTCACAAGAAAGAGCAGATAATTCAGAAACTCTTCTGGCAGAAGAGATTGCCAAAAGGAACAAAACTTTTCAAGAAAGTAATTTAATGTCCAATGAATGCATAGGTTCAAACGGAGGAGCTTGAAGAGCCCCCAGAACCAAATTCAAACTCCAAGGAGGAGAAATTGACTTAATGACAGGTTTTATACGAACCAAAGCTTGTACAAAACAATGAATATCAGGAAGAATAGCAATCTTTCTGTGAAAAAGAACAGAAAGAGCAGAGATTTGACCTTTCAAGGAACTTGCGGACAAACCCTTATCTAAACCATCCTGAAGAAACTGTAAAATTCTCGGTATTCTAAAAGAATGCCAAGAAAAATGATGAGAAAGACACCAAGAAATATAAGTCTTCCAGACTCTATAATATATCTCTCTAGATACAGATTTACGCGCCTGTAACATAGTATTAATCACAGAGTCAGAGAAACCTCTTTGACCAAGAATCAAGCGTTCAATCTCCATACCTTTAAATTTAAGGATTTCAGATCCTGATGGAAAAAAGGACCTTGCGACAGAAGGTCTGGTCTTAACGGAAGAGTCCACGGTTGGCAAGAGGCCATCCGGACCAGATCCGCATACCAAAACCTGTGAGGCCATGCCGGAGCTACCAGCAGAACAAACGAGCATTCCTTCAGAATCTTGGAGATTACTCTTGGAAGAAGAACTAGAGGCGGAAAGATATAGGCAGGATGATACTTCCAAGGAAGTGATAATGCATCCACTGCCTCCGCCTGAGGATCCCGGGATCTGGACAGATACCTGGGAAGTTTCTTGTTTAGATGAGACGCCATCAGATCTATTTCTGGAAGTTCCCACATTTGAACAATCTGAAGAAATACCTCTGGGTGAAGAGACCATTCGCCCGGATGCAACGTTTGGCGACTGAGATAATCCGCTTCCCAATTGTCTATACCTGGGATATGAACCGCAGAGATTAGACAGGAGCTGGATTCCGCCCAAACCAGAATTCGAGATACTTCTTTCATAGCCAGAGGACTGTGAGTCCCTCCTTGATGATTGATGTATGCCACAGTTGTGACATTGTCTGTCTGAAAACAAATGAACGATTCTCTCTTCAGAAGAGGCCAAAACTGAAGAGCTCTGAAAATTGCACGGAGTTCCAAAATATTGATCGGTAATCTCACCTCCTGAGATTCCCAAACTCCTTGTGCCGTCAGAGATCCCCACACAGCTCCCCAACCCGTGAGACTTGCATCTGTTGAAATTACAGTCCAGGTCGGAAGCACAAAGAAGCCCCCTGAATTAAACGATGGTGATCTGTCCACCACGTTAGAGAGTGTCGTACAATCGGTTTTAAAGATATTATTTGAGATATCTTTGTGTAATCCTTGCACCATTGATTCAGCATACAGAGCTGAAGAGGTCGCATGTGAAAACGAGCAAAGGGGATCGCGTCCGATGCAGCAGTCATAAGACCTAGAATTTCCATGCATAAGGCTACCGAAGGGAATGATTGTGACTGAAGGTTTCGACAAGCTGAAATCAATTTTAGACGTCTCTTGTCTGTTAAAGACAGAGTCATGGACACTGAATCTATCTGGAAACCCAGAAAGGTCACCCTTGTCTGAGGAATCAATGAACTTTTTGGTAAATTGATCCTCCAACCATGATCTTGAAGAAACAACACAAGTCGATTCGTATGAGATTCTGCTAAATGTAAAGACTGAGCAAGTACCAAGATATCGTCCAAATAAGGAAATACCACAATACCCTGTTCTCTGATTACAGACAGAAGGGCACCGAGAACCTTTGTAAAAATTCTTGGAGCTGTAGCTAGGCCAAACGGCAGAGCCACAAACTGGTAATGCTTGTCCAGAAAAGAGAATCTCAGGAACTGATAATGATCTGGATGAATCGGAATATGCAGATATGCATCCTGTAAATCTATTGTGGACATATAATGCCCTTGCTGAACAAAAGGCAAGATAGTCCTTACAGTTACCATTTTGAACGTAGGTATCCTTACATAACGATTCAATATTTTTAGATCCAGAACTGGTCTGAAGGAATTCTCCTTCTTTGGTACAATGAAGAGATTTGAATAAAACCCCATCCCCTGTTCCGGAACTGGAACTGGCATAATTACTCCAGCCAACTCTAGATCTGAAACAAAATTCAGAAATGCTTGAGCTTTCACTGGATTTACTGGGACACGGGAAAGAAAAAATCTCTTTGCAGGAGGTCTCATCTTGAAACCAATTCTGTACCCTTCTGAAACAATGTTCTGAAACCAAAGATTGTGAACAGAATTGAACCAAATTTCTTTGAAAAAACGTAACCTGCCCCCTACCAGCTGAGCTGGAATGAGGGCCGCACCTTCATGTGGACTTAGAAGCAGGCTTTGCCTTTCTAGCAGGCTTGGATTTATTCCAGACTGGAGATGGTTTCCAAACTGAAACTGCTCCTGAGGATGAAGGATCAGGCTTTTGTTCTTTGTTGAAACGAAAGGAACGAAAACGATTATTAGCCCTGTTTTTACCCTTAGATTTTTTATCCTGTGGTAAAAAAGTTCCTTTCCCACCAGTAACAGTTGAGATAATAGAATCCAACTGAGAACCAAATAATTTGTTACCCTGGAAAGAAATGGAAAGTAGAGTTGATTTAGAAGCCATATCAGCATTCCAAGTCTTAAGCCATAAAGCTCTTCTAGCTAAAATAGCTAGAGACATAAACCTGACATCAACTCTAATAATATCAAAAATGGCATCACAGATAAAATTATTAGCATGCTGAAGAAGAATAATAATATTATGAGAATCATGATCTGTTACTTGTTGCGCTAAAGTTTCCAACCAAAAAGTTGAAGCTGCAGCAACATCAGCCAATGATATAGCAGGTCTAAGAAGATTACCTGAACATAGATAAGCTTTTCTTAGAAAGGATTCAATTTTCCTATCTAAAGGATCCTTAAACGAAGTACCATCTGACGTAGGAATAGTAGTACGTTTAGCAAGGGTAGAAATAGCCCCATCAACTCTAGGGATTTTGTCCCAAAATTCTAATCTGTCAGACGGCACAGGATATAATTGCTTAAAACGTTTAGAAGGAGTAAATGAATTACCCAATTTATCCCATTCTTTGGAAATTACTGCAGAAATAGCATTAGGAACAGGAAAAACTTCTGGAATAACCACAGGAGATTTAAATACCTTATCTAAACGTTTAGAATTAGTATCAAGAGGACCAGAATCCTCTATTTCTAAAGCAATTAGTACTTCTTTAAGTAAAGAACGAATAAATTCCATTTTAAATAAATATGAAGATTTATCAGCATCAATCTCTGAGACAGAATCCTCTGAACCAGAAGAATCATCAGAATCAGAATGATGATGTTCATTTAAAAATTCATCTGTAGGGAGAGAAGTTTTAAAAGATTTTTTATGTTTACTAGAAGGAGAAATAACAGACATAGCCTTCTTGATGGATTCAGAAACAAAATCTCTTATGTTATCAGGAACATTCTGCACCTTAGATGTTGAAGGAACTGCAACAGGCAATGGTACTTTACTAAAGGAAATATTATCTGCATTAACAAGTTTGTCATGACAATTAATACAAACAACAGCCGGAGGAATAGCTACCAAAAGTTTACAGCAGATACACTTAGCTTTGGTAGGTCCAGCACTAGACAGCGATTTTCCTGAAGTATCTTCTGACTCAGATGCAACGTGAGACATCTTGCAATATGTAAGAGAAAAAACAACATATAAAGCAAAATTGATCAAATTCCTTAAATGATAGTTTCAGGAATGGGAAAAAATGCCAAAGAACAAGCTTCTAGCAACCAGAAGCAATGAAAAATGAGACTTAAATAATGTGGAGACAAAAGCGACGCCCATATTTTTTTAGCGCCAAATAAGACGCCCACATTATTTGGCGCCTAAATGCTTTTGGCGCCAAAAATGACGCAACTTCCGGAACGCCGACATTTTTGGCGCAAAATAACGTCAAAAAATGACGCAACTTCCGGCGACACGTATGACGCCGGAAACGGAAAAGATTTTTTGCGCCAAAAAAGTCTGCGCCAAGAATGACGCAATAAAATGAAGCATTTTCAGCCCCCGCGAGCCTAACAGCCCACAGGGAAAAAAGAGTCAAATTTTTGAAGGTAAGAAAAAATGATTAATTCAAATGCATTATCCCAAATATGAAACTGACTGTCTGAAAATAAGGAATGTTGAACATTCTGAGTCAAGGCAAATAAATGTTTGAATACATATATTTAGAACTTTATAAACAAAGTGCCCAACCATAGCTTAGAGTGTCACAGAAAATAAGATTTACTTACCCCAGGACACTCATCTACATGTTTGTAGAAAGCCAAACCAGTACTGAAACGAGAATCAGCAGAGGTAATGGTATATAAATAAGAGTATATAGTCGATCTGAAAAGGGAGGTAAGAGATGAATCTCTACGACCGATAACAGAGAACCTATGAAATAGACCCCGTAGAAGGAGATCACTGCATTCAAATAGGCAATACTCTCCTCACATCCCTCTGACATTCACTGCACGCTGAGAGGAAAACCGGGCTCCAACTTGCTGCGGAGCGCATATCAACGTAGAATCTAGCACAAACTTACTTCACCACCTCCATAGGAGGCAAAGTTTGTAAAACTGAATTGTGGGTGTGGTGAGGGGTGTATTTATAGGCATTTTGAGGTTTGGGAAACTTTGCCCCTCCTGGTAGGAATGTATATCCCATACGTCACTAGCTCATGGACTCTTGCTAATTACATGAAAGAAAACCACAGGAGGAGTAAAGGAGCATGGAATCTGATTAATGACCACTGTGATTTTGTATTGGATATTTTCAGGAAAGTTCTCCTCTGTGAAAAAGACAATTGGGCTAAAAGAGGCTGCTCCTAGCTGGTAACTCGCCATAGAGTAACTCGCTCCCTGAAGACTCTACTATTCAGGGACGCTTACAATCTACACTAACCTTCCTATCTCCACTGCTATCCCCTAAAACCCCATAGCATGTAGCCTATGAGCCCAGCTGTTTGTTGTTCACCTTCATAAGAGCCGACTGCAACAGTGCAACTCTCGGCAGGACCCTCTCTCCCCATTTGATCCCTGTAATCGTTTTTACATACCACCTATGTCCATAGCGCTGCGGAACCTGTTGGCGCTCTACAAATAGCTGATAATAATAATAGAGCAAGCTACTGAGCTGTTGTTCGTTCCTGGTAGAGCGCTTCTCTTTCTATATGCATAAGATTTGCATTGGGCTGTAGTCCAAGATCATTATAATTTACAATTCAGTTACAATGATATTATGATCATTACAGAATAACTATAATATGCTGCAGACACGTGTTTCATGTTTGTACTAATACAGGCAGTTTGTAACAATATATGCAAAATATAAATCTATTCACTTGGAAATAATTATCTAATGGTACATAAGACAACTAAAGGGATATTATAGTGCAAAAAGTAGATGCTGGTCCTGAGCAGAAAAGGCTGTGACCCAATCAGTAGTTAGTCACACAGCATGGTTGAGTGACTACCGCTGGATCAAGGACTTTGCTGCTTTGTAATATATTTTCTTTTTCTTGTTTTTCTACTTTTTAGAATTGTATTTTTTTCCACTTTCCAAGAAGAGGTTTGATCCTGCAGGAATCAGTATCCTTACCGTGTAATAATATTACAAGTAATTCCCTACAGGAACCCATTTTATACCTGTACTTAAAGGGACAGTCAAGTCCCAAAAAAACTTTCATGTTTCAAATAGGGCATGCTATTTTAAACAACTTTCCAATTGACTTTTATCACCAATTTTGCTTGGTATTCTTAGTTAAAAGTTAAACCTAGGAGGTTCATATGCTAATTTCTTAGACCTTGAAGGCCGCCTCTAATCTAAATGCATTTTGATAGTTGTTCACCACTAGAGGGCATTAGTTCACGTGTTTCATATAGATAACATTGAGCTCATGCACGTGAATTTACCATGGAGACAGCTCTGATTGGCTAAAATGCAAGTCTGTCAAAAGAACTGAAATAAGGGGGCAGTCTGCTGAGGCTTAGATACAAGGTAATTACAGAGGTAAAACCTGTATAATTATAACTGTGTTGGTTATGCAAAACTGGGGAATTGGTAATTAAGGGATTATCTATCTTATTAAAACAACAAAAATTCTGGTGTTGACTGTCCCTTTAAGGGGCCACAGCAGATGTGTAATTGTCACTAGTCCCAATGATGTATGTTAAACACATAGGTAAAGTCCCACTTAATAGATGCACTTCTTTGAAACTCCCAAGTGGGACATTATCTACATGAGGTTTAAAGTGGGACTGTATATATGTTTAACCCTTTTTGGGGTTAAACAAACAAGAGTTCCACAGTGAATTGTGATGAAATTACATGCTTTAACAAATTAGAGCACATAATATTTCCACTACAATGTCCCTTTAATATTGTTCTTTTTCTAATGTTACAAATGTTCAGGCACTTAAGGGAACCCTTGAACTAAATAAAATGACAGACTCAGCCTCTGAGGTTATTTAACACTCCTTTTCCAATGCCCAAAAAATGACACTATATATTGCTAGACACAGACACTCAGACATTACATTGTGTTGTGCATTGATGATTATTATTATTATCGGTTATTTGTAGAGCGCCAACAGATTCCGCAGCGCTAATTCTACAAAGAAATACTGGAACAAAGTTATCCCAATAGTAATTATATGAAATGCATTGCCTGTTATCACATCTGTGATTTTCCCTCAAGATCACTGCATCTAATTTCAGAATTTCTATATATTTTATAGGCAGAACTCATTTTCCAATACTGCTGCTCACCTCTCTTTCTCAGCAAAGTCATTTTGTAACTTTTGTTCTCTCTCAAGAGCAAGATTTTCCGCTTGGCTCTTCAGGGTCTGTTCATATTCCCGGATTTTCTCTTTAAGTGCTTTTATTGTAACCTCTGTAGAAAAACAATTGGGAGAAAATGTGTTTACATAGCTTCATGTGGTTATATAATACAAGGCTTTCTTTACCCTGTAGGATCAGTGTGTTTTAAACTCTAGCTCTTCAACTCTGACACAAAATCAATAGATATGAGTCCCTTTGGAGACCTTTTACTCCCTAAATGTTAAATTGAACTTTAAACGTTTCAGTTGAGAAGGATCAATGGATTTTGCTGGGAAACAGAGCCAGGGTTTCTGCAACATGCCTGAAAAGAAAAATCAATAGCAAAACATAATATCACCTTATTGAACAGTTTCAAATGATCTCTGTGTTGAACTGGGATTAATAAAGTCTCAGTGCAAGTTTAAGCAGGAATTTACATGTGCAAACACTTATACATTTTGTAGCCCAGGTTAAAGCATTCATTTCACATAGCTTTCATTCATAAGGTAAAATGTTCACACTCTCCTAATTTACACATTTGCTATGTATATTTGTGATGCCAATTACTTATGCCTCCTTCATACATTATACATTCTAAATAAAACTGCTATTATGTTTTTTTTAACACTGCTATAGCTGCAGACATGTTTTATATGATGCCATTAGGAGTAGATAAAAACTTCCCAGAAGTCTTTAGGCTGCTCTTGACTTACATGAAGAATATTAAGAAATTAATTAACCTGTGAGTATAAATATTTTTTTGTAATACATGGGGATAAAAAACAAATAAAAAACAACCAGAATTTGAGGAAGTGAATAGGATATTCCATCTTGACAACAGTACCTTCAGTTTTGCATAATGTGATCAGTAATTGATCATAATTCAGTGATCTGATGCACTTAACATGAAGCAAGTTGAAAAAGGACTTACATTTTTGCTATCATGTATATGAAAAATCAGTTGTTAATTGTGTTAAAATATGTATATTTTTTGCATGGATAAGAGAAATCTGTTCATTTGCTGATAAGGACATTTCCCACAAAAAAGCTAGTTTCATCATTACAGGAAGATCCATTTTTAAAAACCAAAGTAGTGGAAACTCTCTCTTTTAGATGAACAAGATCAGTTGGAAAAAGAAGCTTGTGGATGATTGTGAAGGATTCCAGGGGACTGGGGACATGACTGACTAGTGGAGCACTGATGAATTCCATGGAATATTCGTTGATGAACACATTCAGTGGACGTGTGCTTGGAACTGAAGTTGCTCAGATCTTCAAATGCAATGGCCGGCATGCTACTCCAGGCAAGGTCTGGGAAAGTATAACCACTGACATAGCTTGGGTGAAAGATGCAGACTTTGTACAGATAACACAGCAGCCTTGAAAGGAAATATTAGCTGTAAATCCAGATAGGCACAGCTAGGATGCTCTTTGGGCAATAACAGAAGCCACTGTTATTTAGCATTAAAGGGACATGAAACATTTTGTTTTCATGATTCAGATAAAGTATACAATTTTAAACAACTTTACAATTTAATTATATTATCAAATTTGCTTTGCTCTCTTGGTATCTTTTTTTGGTAGACGCAGCAATGCACTACTGGGAGCTAGCTGAACACATCATGTGGGCCAATTACAAGAGGTATATAGCTGCAACCATCAATCGGCAGCTAGCTACCAGGAGTGCAATGCTGCTCCTGAACCTACCTGGGTATTCCTTTCAACAAAGAATAGCAAGTACTAGGGTGAGCCAAGATAGTCATTGATTTATTTAAAAAAAATGTTTTCGTGTACTAAACAAATAGTTCTTCCAGTTACTTCACTACACACACACATACTTACATATGCACACATACATACTAAATTATGATTGGTAATGTAAAATGATGGTGTGATGCAGTGGACAGTCTAATATGACCCATTACTGTATGATGATACAATTCTAAGATCAGCCTTATATTAGTTTAGCACACTGTGCTCATGTCACTTGTAATACAAAACAGACTAGTGTTTTGACTAAGGCAGGTTAACTATAATCAAACAAAGTTTTTTCAGGGCCAAGAACATTCAGCCCAAAGAGTAACACATAAGCCATCTAAATAGCTTCTGAGTAACAGTGTAATTAGTTCCAAGGTGGCCCAATCTGGTACTAGTCAAAGAAATGGGTATAGAATAATCAATTCAAGCTGAAATGTAAACCTGGAGCCATGAGGGGTTTACATACTCTACATTAATAAAAAATTATATCCTTATTATAATATATATATATATATTTATTTATATATTAATAAAGCCAGGTTATAAAGTTAAATCATAATTAAAAAAATGTTTAAAAATCTGATGGTGCAAGTAAGGAACTCTAGTAATTATATGACATAAATTGTCATACTGGCATTATAAAAAGGACATATTATTACATAACATTCAACTCACCAGTGCATAAGCAGAATCATTTACAAAACTTACAAGAAGCACTAACTGAATTTTTATTTATTAATTATACTAATGAACATTTAAAAAAGGATAGTGAAGTCAAAATTAAACATTCATGATTCAGATAGACATGACAACAAATTCCCCAATGTACTTTTACTATATAATTTGCTTTGTTCTCTTGGTATCCTTTATTGAAAAGCATACCTAGGTAGGCTCATCAACAATGCACTACTAGGATCTAGTACATACTGGTCTTTCATATAGATGATTTTTTAGTACAATGTCCCTTTAAGTATAAGCATGAAGGCTTTCAAAAGCAACAACAGCCGAAGGTTGTTCTCTTCCAAGGAAGTGATCTTTTATTTTGAACATATACTGGAAACAAAAATATAGGAGTACTGAGATTGGGTACCATTTCAAGTGAAAATGTTTACTTGCTTCAAAGTTGCCAGTGATTATTTAAGCTTCTGTATAAACAAGCATTTAATCACTTTGAGATTTGTGTACTATAAACATTTTGATGAGATCACTCTCGTTATTGTTTTTTTATCAGGTTTTCCTCCAGATGTTGGCAGCATATCAAATGTTTTCACTTACTTTTTCATTTACTGGACTTCTATCTCATTTAACACTAAGGTAGATTGGGCTTGATTTGCAGGTGGCGTTTTGGTGTTAAATAGCATTCTTCTTTTGCCTTCTTTCATCTAAAGTATTGCTCAGATCTATGATAACCAGTTTGATTGTAAGAGTCCAGTTTGTATAGCAATATCTTGTACACACAAAGCTATCTGGGGCAGTTTTTGTGGAACTCTATTTATGAAAGACCTTCCAGTGCTCCATGAAGCACAATTTGGTAATATTTAGCCTAAAATGGAGTGATCCAACCTAAAACCACAATGCAAAACTTTTTATATGACCCTATACTACATCTCCCCATAATACTAGCCTGAACACATGGTGTTTGCCTCTACAGCTAGCTAATTCCTGACTTCTCTGTGTGAGGATCCAATGCATGATTCCGAGTCTGTGTGTAGATGTAGTTTTCGGGCCTTAATGCTGTTAAACTGATTATATTCTATGTGACATATAATACAAAGGAAGAGACAATCTGTGAAATGAATAACATCCTCAGTGAACAGATCTCCATTTAAGGGTTATTCTACTGTACAAAAACAATTATATTTTTTAAAGCATTTATTTCTTTTACTATATATTCAACTACTTCAAATTTCAAATCTCCACTCCTGGAACCCTTCCCCCAATACAGGTTAAGATACAGCCACTTCTTATTTAATCACCAGATATCTCCAGATCTGGAAGTCATTTGAGCACAATTTTAATAATATTTGTAGAGGTTAAAATAGGTAGAAAAATAAAGGACATTATCAAAACATACAATGGTCTAAATTAATACAGTGTTTTATTTAAAGGGACAGACTACAATAGAATTGTTATTGTTTTAAAAGAGAGATAATCCCTTTATTACCCATTTCCCAGTTTTGCACAGCCAACATGGTTATATTAATACACTCACAGCAAACTCGTAATACCGGCGCTGTGGAAGTCCCATTGAAAAAGGACTTTTTAAAAAGTGCTTTAGTTACGTTGCGTTACGGCCAAAAAGGTGTGCGGTACAACTATACCTACAAGACTCGTAATACCAGCAGTAGTGAAAAAGTCATAACGCAGCTTTTTCACTCATAATGCAAAACTCGTAATCTAGCCGATTGCTAACTGTATGGCCTACATGAAATAGCAGTCTCCTGTTGTGAAAAGCAAATAAAAAGAACATTTTTGCTTACCTGATAAATGTATTTCTTTTTTGACACGATGAGTCCACGGATCATCTTAATTACTAATGGGATATTCACCTCCTGGTCAGCAGGAGGCGGCAAAGAGCACTACAGCAAAGCTGTTAAATAGCGCCTCCCTTCCCTCCCACTCCAGTCATTCTACCGAAGTTAAGGATAGAAAGGAAAAACCAAGGTGCAGAGGTGTCTGAAGTTTATAATAACCAACAACCTGTCTTCCAAAAAACAGGGCGGGCCGTGGACTCATCGTGTCAAAAAAGAAACACATTTATCAGGTAAGCATAAATTTTCTTTTCTTTTTAATGACACGAGTCCACGGATCATCTTAATTACTAATGGGATTCAATACCCAAGATGATATGGGAGGGACAAGACAGGGAACCTAAACGGAAGACACCACTGCTTGAAAAACCTTTCTCCCAAAAGCAGCCTCAGCCACAGCAAAAGTGTCAAATTTATAGAAAAAAAAGTGTGAAGAGAGGACCAAGTTGCAGTCTTGCAAATCTGTTCCATAGAAGCTTCATTCTTGAATGCCCATAAGAAAGCAACGACCCTCGTAAAATGAGCCGTAACTCTCTCTGGAGGCTGCTGTCCAGCAGTCTCATATGCAAAACGAATGATACTCTTCCGTCAGAAAGAATAGAGCAGTAGCCGTAGCTTCCTGTCCCTTACGTCTTCTTGAGAAAACCACAAACAAAGCAGAAGATTGGCGAAAATCCTTAGTTGCCTGCAGGTAAAACTTTAAAGCACGGACCACGTCCAAATTGTGCAGAAGCCGTTCCTTCTGAGAAGTAGGATTAGGACACAAGGACGGAACAACAAATTCCTGATTAATGTTCCGATCAAATCCAACCTTAGGAAGAAATCCTAATTTAGTACATAAAACTACCTTATCTGAATGGAAAATAAGGTAAGGGGACTCATACTGCACTGCCGAGAGTTATGACACTCTACGAGCAGAAGAAATAACAAAAAGAAACAAAACTTTCCAAGATAACAACTTAAAATCTAAGAAATGCATAGGCTCAAACGGAACCCCTTGAAGAACTTTGAGAACTAAATTCAGACTCCATGAAGGAGTAACTAGTTTGAACACAGGCCTGATCCTGACCAAGGCCTGACAAAATGAATGTACATCTGGAACATATGCCAGAAGTTTGAGAAACACAATAGATAAGGCAGGGATTTGACTCTTTAGGGAACTTGTCGATAATCCTTTCTCCAAACCCTCTTGTAGAAAGGACAAAATAGTAGGAATTCTAACTCTACTCCATGAGTAGCCCTTGGATTCACACCAATAGAGAAATTTACGCCAAATCTTAAGGTAAATCTTTCTAGTTACAGACTTACAAGCCTGAATCATGGTCTCTATGACTGAGTCAGAAAAACCCAGCTTGGATAAAATTAAGCGTTCAATCTCCAAGCAGTCAGTTTCAGAGAAACTAGATTTGGGTGAAGGAAAGGCCCTAAAATTAGAAGGTCCTTCATCAACGGAAGTCTCCGAGGTGACATAGATGACATGTCCACCAGATCTGCATACCAAATCCTATGAGGAACACCGATGCCCTCTCCTGCTTGATTCAAGCAATGACCCGAGGAAGAAGAGCAAATGGAGGAAATAAGTATGCTAGACTGAAGGCCCAAGGGACTGGCAGAGTATCTATCAGTTCCGCTTGGGGGTCCCTGGACTACGACCCGTATCTCGGGAGCTTGGCCTTCTGTCGAGATGCCCTGAGATCCAATTCGAGTTGACCCCACTTGAGAATCTGGCCGGAGAACACTTCCGGATAGAGTTCTCACTTCCCCAGATGAAAGGTCTGTCTTCTCAGGAAGTCCGCCTCCCAGTTGACCACCCCTGGGATGTGGATCGCCGACAGATAGCAAGAATGGCCTCCTCCAACTGATTATTTTGGTTACCTCTGTCATCGCTAAGGAACTCCTTTTTGCTCCCTGATGATTGATGTACGTCACAGAAGTTAAGTTGTCCGACTGGAACCTGATAAACTGGACCGAGGCTAACTGAGGCCAGGCCAGAAGAAAATTGAAGACCGCTCTCAACTCCAGAATGTTTATAGGGAGAAGAGACTCCGACTGAGTCCAAACCCCCTGAGCCTTTAGGGAGCCCCAGACTGCTCCCCACCCTAGAAGGCTGGCGTCTGTTGTCACAATCATCTAAGATGGTCCGCGAAAGCAGGTTCCCTGGGAGAAATGATCTCGAGACAACCACCATTGAAGAGAAGCCCTTGTCTCCCGTTTCCAGAAGTATTCAAGGAGACAAATCGGCATAATCTCATTCCATTGCCCGAGCATGTTTAACTGTAGAGGACTGAGATGGAACCAAGTAAACGGGATGATGTCCATTGCCGCCACCATCAGCCCGATTACCTCCATGCACTGAGCCACTGATGGTCGAGAAGTGGACTGAAGGGCTAGACAAGCATTGAAAATCTTTGATTTCCTAACTTCTGTCAAAAAAATCTTAATTGATAGGGAATCTATTATGTTTCCCAAAAAAAGTTACCCTTGTATTTGGTACTAAGGAACCCCTTTCCAAATTTACCTTCCACCTGTGAATCGCAGGAAGGATAACACCAAGTCCGTGTGGGGTCTTGCTTGTTGTAAGGATGGCGCTTGGACTAGGATGTCGTCAGATAGGGCGCCGCTGCAATGACCCGTAACCGAAGCACCGCCAACAGCGATCCCAGAACCTTTGTGAATTCTGGAAGCTGTGGCAAGACCGAAGGAAAGAACCACGAACTGGAAGTGTTTGTCCAGAAAGGCAAACCTTAGGAACTTGTGATGAACCCTGTGAATGGGAACGCGTCCTTAAAATCCACTGTTGTCATAAATTGACCCTCTTGGATCAAAGGGAGAATGGAACGAATAGTTTCCATCCTGAAGGACGGTACTCTGAGAAATTTGTTTAGACTCTTGAGATCTAAAATTGGCCTGAAGATTCCCTCTTTTTTTGGGAACCACGAACAGATTGGAATGAAATCTCAGACCCTGTTCCTGTATCGGAACAGGAACAAACACTCCCAGGTCGAAGAGGTCTCCTACACAGTGTAAGAACGCCTCTCTTTTTGTCTGGTCTGCAGAAAATCTTGAAAGTAGAACCTGCCTCTGGGAGGATAACTTCTATTGTCCAGGGATATTAAATATCTCAAACCCCAGCCCAAGCAAAAAAAGGAAAGTCTGCCCCCTACAAGATCTGGTCTCGGATCGGGTGCAAGGCCCTTCATGCTGTCATTAATTCAGTAGCAGGCTTCTTGGATTACTTTGCCTTATTCCAAGACTGATTAGGTCTCCACGAAGGTTCAGAGTGTTCCTGCTTGAAGGTGGAAGAGGAAGAATTTCCCTTGAAATTTCGAAAGGAACAAGCCTTTTGGTTTATTTCTCTTATCCTGAGGGAAAAGGAGACCTTTACCTCCAGTGATATGAGAAATAATTTCCGTCAAGTCAGGTCAAAACAAGGTCTTCCCCTTGTAAGGAATTGCTAACAGCTTAGACATAGAGGACACATCCGCAGACCAAGGTTTTAACCATAAGGCTCTACAAACTAGAATAGAGAAACCTGAAATCTTTGCTGCCAGTTTGATAACTTGAAGGGAAGCATCCGTAAAAAAGGAATTAGCTAGCTTAAGAGCTTTTATCATATCTTGGATTTCATCCAGAGAAGTTTCTGTCCTGAGCATCCGACAACGTATCAAACTAATATGCCGCCGCACTAGTGACGGTAGCAATGCACACAGCTGGCCGCCAATGTAGGCCCTGGTGTACATACATCTTTTTGAGTAGACCCTCTAATTTCTTGTCCATAGGACCTTTAAAAACACAACTATCCTCTAAGGATATAGCAGTTCTAGTGTCGGGGTCGCCCAGGGTAGCTAAAACCTCCTCAATTAACAAAAGGAGGTATTCAAGCTAAAAAACTGAAAGAGAACAGCCTCAGGATCAGATAAAGTTATTACTCCATCTGAGTCTGAGAATTCCCCCTCAGATATTACCAAAGTATCTTCCTCTTACAGGTTACAAGGAAGAAACATTCAGAATAGCAACTACTGAATCAATCATCCTAAATGATTGAAAAGATGTCCTCTAGAAATGTTTTCTACCTCGTAGGTAAAACAAATAAAGCATGAAATGCAGAGTAACTCCATGTGGAGTGTGAGAGGAAGAGCAGGGCACTGCATGTGGGCCATACATTTTTTGGGGCACTGTAGGAGAAAATGTGGCATAACTTGACCCTTGTCAATAGACTCCTAAACAGCAAACACCTTAGAAAGGGATTGGTGGTTCCATATTTGTTTTCAAAACATAAGGAGACACTGTGTAGGGTTTCTTGGACCAATTTGACTCACATATAGGTGATTAAAACAAACAGAAAAAAACGTTACTGTCTCTTTAAGTGTAACTTTTTTATTTTCGTTACTGTGTCTTTAACTCTTAAAGTGTAACCTTTATTATTTATAAGTGCGAGCTACTTGGGCTCTTGTGCAAACATGTCTGAACTACGTACACAATATTGCAACCCCTTCTACACCTCAGCTAAATCTATCTGAGGTGCCTGCCAACCCTTCTGCTCCACAAAAATTCCGGACTCAGCTGTAGTACTGTCCGGTACTAAGAACAAACACCTACACTGAATCCTCTGTTTCTTTCGATAACAAAAGTATTGGTAAAGTGGTGCAAAACTAAATTGGCGCCACTCATAACTCCGCCCATCGTGGGCATTACCAAAAGCCATCTCCAGGTCGCCATTAATATTTTACAAGTGAAAGCGCCGGGAGATTAAAAACAGACCGATCCAGCTTCAGATTGGGTAGCTGTTAGTACAGTTTAATCGTGGAACCACCTCACATTGAGCTTGCAGTAAAGCTTATATCAAAATCCAAAGTCCCGGTTGGCTATTATTAAACCGCATACAACATACAGCCCCATTGCCTGCGCCCAAACTGTCCAAAATGTCCCCTAAGACTTCAAGGAGAAACTAACTCTAAAACCCTTAATAAAGAGCCCAAATTTAATGAGGTATAAACCCCCATTAAATTCACCAGATTGTTCACCAAAAATGGGCCGGCTTCTAAACTTACATTCTTGCATTTTAAATAAAGATACCAAGAGAATGAAGAAATTTTGACAATGGGAGTAAATTAGAAAGTTGCTTAAAATGTCATGCTCTTTCTGAATCACAAAAGAAAAAATTTGGGTTCAGTGTCCCTTTAAGGTTAAATTTCTGCTTTTCAACAAATTATAACAAGAAAATATGATAATAAAACTAAATTAGAAAATTGTTTAAAATTTTCGGTTTATCTAAATCATGAAAGAAAAAAATTAGGTTTTATGTCCCCCTCCCTTTAACCACTTCACTGCCAGGAATAATAGAAGTGTGATGCGCAGCTGCAATTAACAACATTCTAATTATCAAAAAACAATGGTAAAGCCATGCATTTCTGCTATTTCTGAACAAAGGGGCTCACAGAGAAGCTTTTACAATCATTTGTGTCCTGATTGCACAAGCAGTATGTAAATAATTTCAGTGAGAAATCCAAAGCTTGTGAAACGTTCACAATTTTTTTACATGATCAAATTTGGCGGTGAAATTGTTGCATGAAATATACCAAAATGGGCCTAGATCAATACCTTGGGTTGTCTACTTAAAAAAACAAAACAAGGCTCTATTTCTGTTTAAATGGAGTAATAGCAAAAATAAATTCCTTTATAAAGTATAACTCCTCAGCTATAGCTGATCCACTCACTGATCTGTACTGAACAATAAATCAGAGAGGCTTTATATGGGTTTACGAAGCACTATACAGATGTCTAGCTAATACGGAGTGAACAACAATCCTCAAGATTTACTGCATATGGCATTATTCTTTTCAACTCAGTTAATGTCAAAATTGTTAAATAATCCATAGAATAATTCTGAATGTATTAAAAACTAGAGCAATTCATTTTTATACTTTTCTCTTTTTTTTTTTAAATTTATCAATCCCCCTAGAGATACCGAAAGGCGCACTGCAAACTATAAGGGACATCAAACACTAAATAAATGCTACATAGAATGATGTATTCAGAGCACATAAAAGTTGTTAATAATATGATGGCATTATGTTGTATCTTAAAGGGAGAGTAAACACTAAAAATGTAATAAAAATGTCTAGTTATGCATAGTAAAACAAATTATTTTAATGCCCATTTAAATTGCTTTACACAAATGTATTTTGAAGAGTTGCATATGACAAAAGATAAGGAAGTTTAAAGGGACACTGAACCGAAATTTTTTCTTTCATGATTCAGATAGAGCATGCAATTTTAAGCAACTTTCTAATTTACTCTTATCATCAAATTTTCTTTATTCCCTTGGTATCGTTATTTGAAAAGCAAGAATGTAAGTTTAGAAGCCGGCCTATTTATGGTGAACAAACTGGGTTGTCCTTGCTGATTGGTGGATAAATTCACCCACCAATAAACAAGTGCTATACAGAAATAAATAGAGAGAAGCGCTCAACCTGGGAACGAACAATAGCATAATAGCTTGTTCTATGGCAAGTTACCACCCTAGAAGCAGCCTCTTTTTGCTCAATATGTGCCTTTCACAGAGAAGAACTTTCCTGTAGCATATCAGTCTGATCCTGACTTCACAGTACAGTCCAGCCCCGAAATACCAGGCAATCCCCCTCTGAACAAGAGAAACAGCAAAACCCCAGACGTACGTTTCGGCCTATTGTGGGCCTCGTCAGTGAGGTGCAGCCATATCCCTCTAGGCACACTGAGCAACGGGTCCACGTCTGGATTCCCGCATCACACTTAGGGAGACTTCCCTAAATGTCATAATTTGCAATCGCCATAGAACAAGCCACTGAGCTGTTGTTCGTTCCTGGTAGAGCGCTTCTCTCTTTGTATGCAAATTATTATGACCCTGGGGAAGTCTCCCTATGGGTGATGGGGGAAACCAGACGTGGACTCCTTGCCCAGTGTGCTTAGAGGAATGTGGCTGCACCTCACTGACGAGGCCCATAGGAGGCCGAAACGATCGTCTGGGGTTGTCATGTTCCTTGTTCAGAGGAGAATTGCCTGGTATTTCGGGGCTGGACTGACCTTACTTGGCGGGATCAGACTGATATACTTCAGGAAAGTTTTCTTCTGTGAAAAGCACACTGGTCTAAAAGAGGCTGCTTCCGGGTGGTAAATCGCCATAGAACAAGCCACTGAGCTGTTGTTCGTTCCTGGTAGAGCGCTTCTCTCTTTGTATGCAAATTATTATGACCCTGGGGAAGTCTCCCTATGGGTGATGGGGGAAACCAGACGTGGACTCCTTGCCCAGTGTGCTTAGAGGAATGTGGCTGCACCTCACTGACGAGGCCCATAGGAGGCCGAAACGATCGTCTGGGGTTGTCATGTTCCTTGTTCAGAGGAGAATTGCCTGGTATTTCGGGGCTGGACTGACCTTACTTGGCGGGATCAGACTGATATACTTCAGGAAAGTTTTCTTCTGTGAAACGCACACTGGTCTAAGAGAGGCTGCTTCCGGGTGGTAAATCGCCATAGAACAAGCCACTGAGCTGTTGTTCGTTCCTGGTAGAGCGCTTCTCTCTTTGTATGCAAGTGCTATACAGAGTCTGGAACCAACGAATGACTGGCTCCTTACCTTAGATACCTTCTTTTTCAAATAAAGATAGCAAAGAAACATTAATAATAGCAGTAAATTAGAAAGTTGCTTAAAATTGCTGCTCAATCTGAATATGAAAGGTAGAATGAGCATTAGAAGGTGTGGGCCAGGCACTTCTACTCCAAACTTTTTATTGTTTAAAAAGATAGATAATCCCTTTATTACTCATTCCCCAGCTTTGCATAACCAACACAGTTATATTAATATACTTTTTACCTCTGTGATTACCTTGTATCTAAGCCTCTGCAGACTGCCCCCTTATTTCAGTTCTCTTGACAGACTTGCATTTTAGCCAATAAGTGCAGACTCATAAATAACTCCACAGGGGTGAGACAATGCTATCTATATGGCACATATGAACTAGCACTGTCTAGCTGTAAAGAAAACTGTCAAAATGCACTGAGATAAGAGGCAGCCTTCAAGGGCTTAGAAATTAGCATATAAGATTACCTAGGTTTAGCTTTCAACAAAGAATACCAAGAGAACAAAGCAACTTTGATAATAAAAGTAAATTGGGAAGTTGTTTAAAATTGCATGTCGTATCTGAATCATGAAAGTTTAATCTTGACTAGACTGTCACTTTAATTTTCTATTTGAAAAGAAAACCACGCTTCCCTTCATGGTGAAGTAAACAGAACAACATAATCCCATACCTTGATTTTTGACATCAGCAAACTCTTTGTTGTATTCATCTAATGTTTCTCTGAGCTTCTGGTTCTCAGTTTCGATGTCATGCATACGTTGTACTTTTAGCTGAAGTTGCTGCCCCAGGTCCAAGGCAGGGACTGGATCTAGGCAAAGAGACAAAACAAATCCAACAGTGTGAGCTTAGCAGCAAATTTTAAAAACATGAATGTATATTTAGAGTACACTGGTGGTGTTTTTTTTTTTGTTTTTTTTTTTTAAACAATCTCACTGCCAACAGATTTTTTTATTAGAACACATAAAACAGCACAACGTGTAATCAAGGTTACGTTCTTTAGACTGGGCATTGTACTAAATATTTTTTTCAAAATGTATTAGGACCTGGACAGATAAAATATAAGATTATAAAATAAAGCCACATGGAAAAATATATAAGGTGCAGATCTTGCCAAGTATAAAACCACAACTGTCAACAATGGAAAAATAGGATACATGGGCATTTACAGGGTTAATTAGCACTGTTCTGGGATTTGCTATGTTGCAGCAAGTATAGTCCTGTTAACCATAAAAAAAGTTAGGACATGTACATGAATGTAAATACTATTGTTTTCTTTGGGATTTAGAATACCAAAAAAAAAAGTGAAGTTGTGGAAAAATTACACACTGCTCTTTCAATTGCCATCAGGATGCTTTGCCGTAACTTATTTTGTACTACTTGTTTTAAAAATAAAAACCCCAGAATGATGTACACTAGATAAATGTTAATTGAGTATATAAGAACCTCTATTTAAAAAAAAAAAAAAAAAAAAACTGGTATAAAGGGGAGTGGCCTGTACAGTCTGGGTGTTTCTTGGCAAGCTTTGGGTTAACCCAGGTTTCTCAAACAGAAACCAAGACATAAATGAGAGATGTTAGGTATAGAGAGAGGTAGGGAAAAAAACTACCAACATAGGATTTTTATTCAAATTGCAAAATAGTTGATGGTTCTCATTACTGAGCAGAATTACAGCACAAAAGTAACCTGTGCTTATTCACACTGATACACTATGAGATTCCATGCCAGGAAAGGTGAACCTATATAGTGCTAGAACAGCTCCCTCAAAATCTGTAGCCACCTGTCTGGGTCAGTTTGGGCTTCCATTTTTGTGTCTGTGTTTGAAGTGGAGTCAGGCCTGGAAATGCAAATGTCTGGGTCTGGTGGGAAACAGCCACAGCCAAAAAAGGTGACAGTGCATTTGCAACATACTGCACATGCCTACAGTAATTTGTCACCTGCATGTGTGTGTCTTTGTGTGGGAGAGTGACTGTGTGGGACTGGGAGAGTGTCTGTGTGTATCTTTGAGTTTGTTAGTGTATTTCTGTGTGTGTGAGTCTGTGCGTCAGAGTGAATGTACTTGTGCGTGTGTGAGAAATAATGTGAGAGTGTTAGTGTGTGCGTGAGAGAGAGAGCGATAGTATCTTTATCTGTGTGTGAGAAAGAATGTGTGTGAGTGTTAGTGTGTGTGTGAAAGAGAGAGCGTTAGTGTCTATGTGTGTTAAAGAAAGAGTGAATGTGTGAGAGAGTATATGTGTTAAAAATGTTTGAGAGAGTGCGTGTTATTGTGTGAGTGTTAGTGTGTGTGTGAGAGAGAGAGAGCGATAGTATCTTTATCTGTGTGTGAGAAAGAATGTGTGTGAGTGTTAGTGTGTGTGTGTGTGTGAGAGAGAGAGCGTTAGTGTCTATGTGTGTTAAAGAAAGAGTGAATGTGTGAGAGAGTATATGTGTTAAAAATGTGTGAGAGTGCGTGTTAGTGTGTGAGTGTGAGAGAGAGCGTGTTTTGTGATATTCTCAGGCACAGCGTTAGTGTCTTTGTCTATGTGTGTGAAAGAAAGAGTGAATGTGTGTGAGAGAGTATGTGTGTTAAGAATATATGAGAGAGTGCGTGTTAGTGTGTAAGTGTGAGAGAGAGAGTGTTAGTGTCTTTGTCTATGTGTGTGAAAGAAAGAGTGAATGTGTGAGAGAGAGTATGTGTGTTAAAAATGTGTGAGAGAGTGCGTGTTAGTGTGTAAGTGTGAGAGAGAGAGTGTTAGTGTCTTTGTCTATGTGTGTGAAAGAAAGAGTGAATGTGTGAGAGAGAGTATGTGTGTTAAAAATGTGTGAGAGAATGCGTGTTAGTGTGTAAGTGTGAGATAGAGAGCGTGTAAGAGTGTGAATATCTATTTGCGAGTTTGTGCTTATGTGCTATTATAAATAGTGTGTACTGTGCATGATTTAAGAGTGTCCGGGTTTGGCTTAAACTAAAGGTGGCAACACTATGCTTTGACAATAAGTAATTCAAGATTTACATCATAAAAGCCTGTCCACTATATTATACAGTAGCTACAGAGAAGAAGAAAAAATCTTTGAATGTAAATACGATGAGTAAAAATGTAATCTTTTTAAAAAGCTGCTTCCACATGTGAACTTATTATTAGTTTACTGTAAATATAACTGTCTAGCATGCAATTGATTTCCAATACTGAAATAAACTGTACAACTGATTGAACATTACGTAGGGAAAGCCAAGCCAAGATTATGCAGCCGCACGGCAGACACACTATATTACTGAATACATTTCTAATGAGGGCGCCAGTTTTAATGGTAAAAAGGCAGCAAAGATTTAGTCTCATGTCAAGGAATGCTAAACATCAAACTAAATGGATCAACAACAGTGTACATTAGCTAGCTCATTTAACTTCAAAACATCACAATCCTTCATTTCGCAGACCACCCTCAGTCTGTAAGAACATACTGTATATCTGTTAACACATTAGCCATGGACACATGCTTTTTCTCAGCTATCCAACAAAGCGCTCAATAGTGGACAGAAATAGGATGGCACAAAATCTCACTTTATACCAGACGGCATGAAATGCCGCCTGCTAGATTCAGTATTGCAATTAAAAATAAGATAATGAAGACTTGAATATGTTTGATAGATATCACAATAAATACAAATGGCATTTTAATTTTGATGCCATTTAATATTAGGAGGAATAGGACACATACATGTCTAAAGCTGAGAGATACTGCGAGACTTTTTATTACAAAATAATCATAGAGATTACTTTGGCATTAATTAGCCTTATACCAAGCAAATACGATCCAGATGTCTGCAAAACTGCTAAAAGTCGCCATTCCATATTTAAACATATTTTAATGCAAAAACATTGAAGAAAGAAAAAAAAGTCAGTTCTGTCTTCCTATGAATACAAATTTCTGTCCCGAGCCCTTAGAAACCTAATAAACTGCTGAAGTCTGACAATATGAGGATAAAAGAATGGTTGCAGAGATACAGTAACCATGTATTAACGTGCATACATCAGCCTTTCCAGCATTTATAGAGTAAAAGACGTTTACATTTAGTTTTAAAGGTACAAGTCTTCACAGTGCTCTGGTCTATTTTCTTTCTTCAGCAACATTTTATGTAAATGAGGTAAAATGAAGCAGTCAATGAGAATCTGCCTTGTCTAAACCCTAACACACAATAGAATACTTGACCCATACTGTGCTTTGTTAAATCTGAAGCAATTCTAGGGGGATTTACACTAAAAAGACACTGGAAAGTGCTTAGTATATGTGGATTATAAAACTGGTTTATATAGAAATTAAGTGACTCCAAACAAATAAACGATTAAGCAACCACTGGAACTAGCATATGGGAGTGTTAATTCGCTGAAACATCAGTCAAGAGCACAGAATAACCTCCTACTTTTAGAGAGCACTTCTCTACATACAGCAAAGCAAGGGTTAATGACTGGACTACTATATAGATATACAAATCCTAAAGAAATCAAAAAGATAATGATCCTCATATACAGTTTATATTAAATTGACACTACTATCTGAGGTCATATTTAGAGTAAAAAAGGGGGTAGTTTGCTCACTCCAAAACAATGTACATATGTGGCAGGTGCAGCCTAGAAAGAATTCATTATATTATCAGAAAGAAGAAAAGTGACTTCTCCAAAATAAAGAGTCAAAAGTCTAGGATAATATCATATTTAGACTATAGAATTACAAAATTTTTTTCATGTATCTCCACTGTATGGTTCCCCCCTTATTTATTTTTTTATATATATTTTTAAAGATGTGTATTTCCTGATCCGGAATTGATGTCCCTCTGCTGCTCTTTCCTGCTGCCACATGCTGCCGGCAATATCCAAACTTTGCAGTAAAATGTCAAACACATTCAGGTAATCCAAGCCACACCCTCTACCACCAGACGATCTTTCCAGACCACCCAGACTCCTCGCTCTGGCTCCATCGGTTCTGAAGTTCTGAAGCCAATATCGCTTAGTTCCTTATGGTTTTTAACATTTATCAATGACTTATAAGGGCTCAGCTGAATCATTTACAAATGTTGGCTTCCTCACATCTTTTTGACCTCTACTTAGATGAATATATGTAATTGTGGTTTTTCAGATAGGGCCTTATTTTAACACAAGTCCCTGACTGTGCCCCCTGATTCCATATTAACGGCTAGATTACGAGTTTTGCGGTTAGCTTAAAAAGCAGCATTAACAGGTCCTAACGCTGCTTTTTTTTACACCCGCTGCTATTACGAGTCTTGCAGGTTTAGGGGCACCGCACACTTCTTTGGCCTTAACGCAAATTAACTTACGTAAATTTCGTAAAGTCTTTTTTCAATGGGACTTGCATTGCGCCGGTATTACAAGTTTGTCCTGGGAGGCCAAAAAGTGAGTGGTACACCCTCTACCTCCAAGATTCCTAACGCATTCTAAAGTCAGTAGTTATGACTTTTACACTACAAAGCTGAAGCATAAAACTCATAACTAAAGTGCTAAAAAGTACACTAACACCCATAAACTACCTATTAATCCCTAAACCAAGGCCCTCCCGCATCGCAAAAAATATAATAAATTTTTTAACCACTAATCTGCCGCTCCGGATATTGCCCCCACTAGAATAAACATATTAACCCCTAAAACGCCGCACTCCAGCCTTGCAAACACTAGTTAAATATTATTAACCCCTAATCTGCTGCCCCCAACATCGCCGCCACCTACATTATACTTATTAACCCCTAATCTTCCGCACCGGGCATCGCCACCACCTACATTATATTTATTAACCCCTAATCTGCTGCCCCCAACATCGCCGCCACCTACCTACATTTATTAACCCCTAATCTGCCGTCCCCAACGTCGCCACCACTATTCTAAATGTATTAACCCTTTAAACCTAAGTCTAACCCTAACACCCCCTTAACTTGAATATAATTTAAATTAATCTAAATACAAATTACTATCATTCCCTACATTATTCCTATTTAAAACTAAATACTTACCTATAAAATAAACCCTAAGCTAACTACAATATAACTAATAGTTACATTGTATCTATCTTAGGGTTTATTTTTATTATACAGACAAGTTTGTATTTATTTTAACTAGGTAGAATATTTACTAAATAGTTATTAACTATTTAATAAATACTTAGCTAAAATAAATACAAATTTACCTGTAAAATAAAACCTAACCTAAGTTACAATAACACCTAACACTACAATTAAATAAATTCCCTACATTAAATACAATTAACTAAATTCAATAAAATTAGCTAAATTACCAAAAAAAATCCCACTAAATTACAGAAAATAAAAAACAAATTACAAGATATTTAAACTAATTACATCTAATCTAAGAGCCCTATAAAAATAAAAAAGCCCCCCCCCCAAATAATAAACCCCCTAGCCTAAACTATCAATAGCCCTTAAAAGGGCCTTTTGCGTGGCATTGCCCCAAAGAAATCAGCTCTTTTACCTGTAAATAAAAAAATACAAATACTCCCCCCAACAGTAAAACCCACCACCCACACAACCAATCCCCCAAATAATAGCCTAACTAAAAAAACATAAGCTCCCCATTGCCCTGAAAAGGGCATTTGGATGGGCATTGCCCTTAAAAGGGGATTTAGCTCTATTGCTGCCCAAAGCCCTAACCTAAAAATTAAACCCACCCAATACACCCTTAAAAAAATCCTAACACTAACCCCCGAAGATTCACTTACCGGGAGAAGTCTTCATCCAGGCGGCAAGATGTCCTCAACAAAGCCGGCAGAAGTGGTCCTCCAGACGGGCACAAATGGTGCTCCAGACTGGCAGAAGTCTTCATCCAGACGGCATCTTCTATCTTCATTCATCCGGCCCGGAGCGGCTCCATTTTCAAGACATCCGGCGCGGAGCATCCTCTTCAATCGACGGCTTCTTTGGAATAAATGTTTCTTTAAGTGACGTCATCCAAGATGGCGTCCCTTAGATTCCAATTGGCTGATAGAATTTTATCAGCCAATCGTAATTAAGGTAGAAAAAATCCTATTGGCTGATACAATCAGCCAATAGGATTGAGCTGGCATTATATTGGTTGTTCCAATCAGCCAATAGAATGCAAGCTCAATCCTATTGGCTGATTGGATCAGCCAATAGGATTGAAGTTCAATCCTATTGGCTGATTGCATCAGCCAATAGGATTTTTTCTACCTTAATTCCGATTGGCTGATAGAATTCTATCAGCCAATCGGAATCTAAGGGACGCCATCTTGGATGACGTCACTTAAAGGTACATTCATTTCGAAGAAGCCGTCGATTGATGAGGATGCTCCGCGCCAGATGTCTTGAAGATGGAGCCGCTCCGCGCCGGTTGGATGAAGTTAGAAGATGCCGTCTGGATGAAGACTTCTGCCCGTCTGGAGGACCACTTCTGCCGGCTTTGTTGAGGACATCTTGCCGCTTGGATGAAGACTTCTCCCGCTAAGTGAATCTTCGGGGGTTAGTGTTAGGATTTTTTTAAGGGTGTATTGGGTGGGTTTTATTTTTAGGTTAGGGCTTTGGGCAGAAATAGAGCTAAATGCCCTTTTAAGGGCAATACCCATCCAAATGCCCTTTTCAGGGCAATGGGGAGCTTAGTTTTTTTTAGCTAGGTTTTAATTTAGGGGGTTGGTTGTGTGGATGGTGGGTTTTACTGTTGGGGGGGTATTTGTATTTTTTATTTACAAGTAAAAGAGCCGATTTCTTTGGGGCAATGCACCGCAAAAGGCCCTTTTAAGGGCTATTGATAGTTTAGTTTAGGCTAGTGTGTTTTATTATTTGGGGGGGGGGGGGCTTTTTTATTTTTATAGGGCTCTTAGATTAGGTGAAATTAGTTTAAATATCTTGTCATTTGTTTTTTATTTTCTGTAATTTAGAGGTTTTTTTTGTAATTTAGCTAATTGTATTTAATTTATTTAATTGTATTTTATTTAGGTAAGTTATTTAATTGTAGTGTAGTGTTAGGTGTTATTGTAACTTAGGTTAGGTTTTATTTTACAGTTAAATTTGTATTTATTTTACCTAGGTAGTTAGTAAATAGTTAATAACTATTTAGTTATTATTCTACCTAGTTAAAATAAATACAAACTTGCCTGTAAAATAAAAATAAACCCTAAGATAGCTATAATGTAACTATTAGTTATATTGTAGCTAGCTTAGGGTTTATTTTATAGGTAAGTATTTAGTTTTAAATAAGAATAATTTAGTTATTGATAGGAATTTTATTAGATTTATTTAAATTATATTTAAGTTAGGGGGTGTTAGGGTTAGACTTGGGTTTAGGGGTTAATAAATGTAGAAAAGTGGTGGTAATGTTGGGGGTGGCAGATTAGGGGTTAATAAATGTAGGTAGGTTGCGGCGATGTTAGGGGCAGCAGATTAGGGGTTAATAAATATAATGTAGGTGTCGGCGATGTTGGGGCAGCAGATTAGGGGTTAATAAATATAATGTAGGTGGCGGCGATGTCCGGTGCGGCAGATTAGGGGTTATTAAGTATAATGCAAGTGTCGGCGAAGTCGGGGACGGGGCAGATTAGGGGTGTTTAGACTCGGGGTTCATGTTAGGGTGTTAGGTGTAAACATAAAATGTGTTTCCCCATAGGAATCAATGGGGCTGCGTTACTGAGATTTACGCTGCTTCTTTGCAGGTGTAAGACTTTTTCTCAGCTGGCTCTCCCCATTGATGTCTACGGGGAAATTGTGCACGAGCACGTACAACCAGCTCACCGCTGACTTAAGCAGCGCTGGTATTGGAGTGCGGTATGGAGCTCAATTTTGCTCTACGCTCACTTCTTGCCTGTTAACACGGAGTTTGTAAAAACCCGTAATACCAGCGCTGCAGGTAAGTGAGCGGTGAGAAAAAACTGCACGTTAGCACCGCACCCCTCATAACGCAAGACTCGTAATCTAGACGTAAGTTTTTGTTCTTAACTTATTGATACTTTATTCTGTGCTACCTCATTTTGATAAGGTGATCTTACTTATTCTGGCCTAAATATGACTAGATCTTCACAAGCTTCAGTCCATTTCTTCACAGCATCATTCTGAATTAGTTGTGGTAATGGGTTGTCAGCTACAGAAAGGTTCTTACAAAACCTTGTTGCTCATCCCCAGAAATCAATTAACTCTGTTATCACTATTGGGCCTTGGTCTAAACATTTCTTTAAGTTGCTCCAAATATTTGGCTAATAATAAATGGCATATATATGCTAATGGTTTCGTTTTAGTAAGGGTTCAGGGACTAACCTTCCCTATTTTCCTTAACTACTCTGATGTATTCTTCACTAACAACTTGATACTACTTCAGTCTATCCTTATTTTCAAAGGTGCAATTAAAACTTTTTTTATTATATAATTTTTAAACGGTTCTGCACTTTACTAAGCGAATTAAAGGGACATAAAAAAGAAAATTATCTAGTTCAGGGCTCGAAAAAATTAGGACCTGGCACCCTGGTTTAGAGTCCCCAAGACACCCATGGGTGCCCCCCATTTTCCCTGGTATTAGGAATGGACAAAGGTTCAAAATGTAATGGCTCCTAAATTTATGGGCTGGCTAGTGCTTTTTTATCACTGTACTACCACTTGCATATAACCATATGATTAACCCCTTTAAAGGATTAGACACAAAGTAAAAGTTAGCCTCAGAGCAGTAATGCCTGACTTTAATCTAGCTGAATACATCTGATGAGTTAATGCAAGAAGCATGTGTGTGTAGTCAACAATAACCAGCTAGCTCCCAGTGGTGTACTGCTGCTTCTAGGGGCTACCTGAATATGCTCTTTAAGTAAGCTGAATAAAAGAAGTAAATTGAAAAGTCTCTTTAAATTGCATACTCTGTCTGAACAATGAGTTTCATTTGGACTTCTTCCCGACATATTTTTTTCATGGCCCCACTTTGTGTCTGCAGACATCTTCCACATTTAGAATATTCTGATGATGCACTGACATTGTTGTAACCAATATGTGTGTATTCATGTAATATGACATAGTACTAGAACAGATTATGATATTATTATTACACAAAACAAACATACAAATAGTTGTTCTAGTTTAAAACTAAAGATATATTTTTAAATTAAACAGATATATTATACATTACAGCGAAATTGTAATCCCCAAAAAAGGTGCACAACTTTCTTTGATATATTAGTGAGACTGAGACAGCACTACAGATAATATTTCCACAGTCAAACTTTCTTAAACGTACACTTAATCTGGAAATTGTCAAGTACTAGATAGATAGATAGATAGATAGATAGATAGATAGATAGATAGATAGATAAAGATGATAGTGAGGTAGAGATGATAGATAGATAGATAGATAGACCATAGATAGATGATAGATAGATAGATAGATAGATATAAATGATAGTGAGAGAGATGATAGATAAACAGCTAGATAGATAGATAGATAGATAGATAGATAGATAGATATGATAGGTATACAGCTAGATAAACAGCTAGATATATAAATATATAGAGATGATAATGAGAGAGAGATAGATTATAGATATGCAGATAGATATATAGACAGACAGATATAGAGATATATAGATATGATAGTGAGACAGAGATGATAGATATACAGATAGATAGATAGATAGATAGATAGATAGAGATAGACAGATAGAGATGATAGTGAGAGATAGTATAGATAGATGGAGACAGATAGATGTTAGAAAAATAAAAAGATAGATAGAGATAGATAGATGTTAGATAGATGTTAGATAGAGAAATAGATAGATACAGATAGAAAGATAGATAGCTGCTAGATAGATAAATAGCTGTTGATAGATAGATAGAAAAGTTGACCCTGGGTGCCATGGAGCAGCCATTAAAATCCCCTTAAACTTTGGTATATTACCTGAGGAGGATGCAGTGATTAGCTACTTTCTATCCCCTTTCGGCTGTAAACCAGCACAGTCTAGTGTCACTTTGCTCAGCTATAAGGTTTAGAGCTCTCCTCCTCCTCTGCTTTGCCTTACAAGTTCTTGTGTGCAGCGAGTAAAAGAGAAGGACGTAACCTCTCCCCAGGACCCACAGAAGGTAAGGAGTTAAATCACTGCTCCATTCCCACAAATCAAGCTCTAAAAACACTTATATGTGTGTGTTCCTATAAATCAAGGGGTTAAAGCACATCTGTGTGTCTGTTAGTCAAGGAGTTAAATCACTCCAGTAAGTAGTCATGCTTGTCTATATTCCAGGTAGTCCATGGGTTAAATCGTTCTGTTTATGTGTGCTGTGGCAGAAATTTAACCCATGACTGTCCATGTCTCTTACTGGGCTAAACTACTGTTGTGTATTAGTAGAAGCTAAGATGTTAAATCCCCCTGTTTATAACAATCTGTGGTTTAAATTTAAATATATATACATGCACACACAAACACATACAGTGCACGTTCCTTTTATTGTTCACTTCTCCATAACAAATGATCTTCCTTTACCCTGCCTTTAACACAAAGAACACTACAAGCTAACCCCGCCTCCCAGTGTGCCAGAATGAAGATGAATGCACCCCTTGTGTGTTCAGCTCATACGACTGCGTTACATTCCTGCATACGTTACTTTTTGCCAGGGCACTCTAGGCTAATATAATCATATGATTACATAATTAAACCAGCTGTCTTATTATAGAAAATCAACTGGAATTCAGGGTCTAATTAGTCATAGAGCAATTAGCATGCTGATGAGCAACTGATGAAAAGCTGTCTAGATTTCAAGTGTGGAAAGACCACCCAGTTATTTAGTGGCCAGAAAGTGGTGAATGAGAATACAAAAATGGAAGCTCAGGCAACATGATTCTTCCTCAGACACAGCTACATTTTCTATTTCTACCTCAAACACCACAAAGAGAAAGCTGATCTTCTCAATCAAGTCCTTTACTTCCTGAGTCAGCCCAAAACAGAGCAACTTGATCTAATTTTACAACGAAAACAAAGGCGCACAAAGAGGTCTGTGACGTTAGCTCTGGACTCATAGGGAAGTCTCCGAGAGAACCTTTCCAGGCATATTATGGGGCAGTGTCAGGAAACACAGCACAAAGATCTGATCAAGCAGTCCCTTGAGAAGAAGCCACAAACACAAAATAAGAGGAAATGCACAAGATAGATGCATGGAGAAGGATTACAAATATTCTCCCTATATGCAGTTTATAGTAATGAAAGACGTTTGCTAAGAGAGACGTAACTTTCTATTAAAGCTGAAGCTTATTATTTGTCAAAATTTAAAAAATGCCTTAACAATAATGTATAAATTTTATTTTGTAATTGGAAAAAAAAATACATTTCTAAATACACCTGTTTAAAGTCCTACCATTCTGTCTTTCTTAAGTAAATAAGAATCATGACAAAGAAAAAAATATATAGATATGTAATAAATAGACTGCAAACTCTCTAGGGAGCAGGGCCCTGTAATCTTTCTCTCCTAATCTGCTTTCCATGTTTTACCTTTATTTATTGTACCCCTGTATATTGCACGAAATCTGTTGGCCCATTGCAAATAAAGATAACAATAATAGATTATGGGCGAGTGGAGCACAAACGTTTACGCCCGAGCAATAAGGAGTTTATAGCGAGGGTTTACGCTCATCGGGCTTACTGCTCGTATTACACTTACACTCATAATAACACAATCTAATAAAAAATATTCAATAATATATTGCACACAAAAGTTATAAAGGCTCAAAGATATGAGGTCTCGGTGGTTAGAAAAAAAAAGGCATTGAGATAGATACATATACATGTCTAACGATGTATATGTATTAATATATATATAAAATATATATATATACTGGTGATTATATATATGTGAAATATGAACATGCATCCCGGCAGCTGCGTAGAAGAGGTGTGAAACGTAAGTGCTTGGTACAAGAACTTATATATACAGGTATACCCCGCTCATACAGCGGGTTAGGGACCGGAGCTCCGCTGTAAAGTGAAAACCGCCTTAAAGTGAAACAAGACAGTTTTAGTTTTCTTTTCAGTGTTTAAAATCTTGAAAACATGTTTGAACTAACATATATTAGGGGTGCAATAGTGCTACATTTAGTTTAACACTAGCACAGCAAGTATTCAATAAATACTGTACCTGTAAAATTGTGACAATTACTGTAGTAAAATTTGCCAGACTATAGCACTGAGACACAGATTGCACTGCAATGCTATAAACAGAGTGAACTAAGCATAGCAAAATGGTGCCAGTCACTTTTCTAGCAATCTCACGATTATTATAGCACTGTTTCAAAATCCTTGGAGGTTGAACTTCAGCTCCACAAAGCGCTGTATTAGCGAATCGCTGTAAAGTGAAGCGCTGTAAAGTGAGGTATACCTGTACACTTATGTATTTATCTGTGTATATATGTATTTACAGACATATATACACATAAATACATATGTATACATATATAGACATATATCAGTGCATTGGAGCCCTTTGCCGTTACGTAGATGAAAACATGTAAAAGCATATTTAAGCAGTACTCATTTTTAATAAAGGTTAACTATGTTTGTACATTCCAATGTCCTGCACATAGTGGAAAATGTTCTATATATTTATAAATATATATTCATATATATATATTCATATATATATATATATATATATATATATATATATATATATATAAATATTTTACCAAAAACAAAATCTGATATATGTAGAAATATTTATTTATGAATAAATAGAACATATTCTGTTATGTGAAGAACATTGGAATGTGAAATATTTCAATTTTTATCTTGGGTTAGCGCACATGAGAATATGCGATCGTGTTTGTGCGAGAGAGTGGTGTTAGGTTTTTTCCCTCTTTTTTTCTCCATTGACTTCTATGGGGGAATACGTGAATGTGAACGCGATATTCTAACTTCAGATTTAAGCGCCTGTAGGGTTACCACAAGAGTGAAACAGTTTACTTTCAACTGATAATACCAGCGCAACACGACAAGCGCAAAAAGCTTACATCTAGCCCAATTAACGCTCAAGCAGGAGCATTCATTTTTTCTCCACCGGTAATCTGGCCTTATGTATGTACTGATGAACATTTTAGCATTTCATCCACTTCTTTACTTTCATTATGTGCAATAATGTTTTCTGCCCATTTATACAAGGCCGTTGACAGTAGAATGACCACAGATAACTCTAGGCCATGAAAAATTGTAAAACCTCAACAGAGACACAAATTCCTGTAACTTAGTAATCAAGAATATGCATACACAATACAAATATAATCTTCACTATATATAATCTTCAAATGAGCAAGATAAATAACACAAACCTACCAAAAAATCATAGGTTTTAATAAAAAAAAACTGCACAAAGCAGTTATAAAGGGGTTAAAGTGAGGGGATGAGGTGTGTTTGGGAAACAAAAATGGCACTGAAAAGTGCCTTTACATTGCGGCCTATGGGGACTGTGTTTATACTGTTAATATATATCTATATGCTTATACACATATATATGTATGCGTTAATATGTGTTTATACACATATAAACACATAAATATATGTATATATTCATATACATATATATTCTACATTTTAGTAATTCCTGGAGATAGAGGCGCCTCTAGATTTTTTCACTAAGTGCAGTATCACCAGACAAATCCGATCAGCAACAAAGATATACAGTATATAAATGTACTCACATTTAGCACAGCACACTGTAGTGCAAATGGGCAGACCGAGACTTCTGAGCCACTCGGCTGACTCTAAGCAACGATGATTCTCACAGGAGGAAATTACTCTGTATTCTCCCTGCAGCGCTCCGTGTTGTATCTGCCAAAGGTAACTTGTAAGCAACCTCCTCTTAACGAAGTTACAGGTACATGAAACAGTGACTTTTCCAAAAGTCAAAGAAGGCAGCGGTAGTATGTTTAAAATACTTTACTTTAAAACATATTAAAAACAATAACAGTGACGTATTTCTCGGCGTGCAACGCTGTTTCCTCAGACTGTATTAACAAAAACTACAGCTGTCTATTTGAACCCACAGTGACCAATCAATGATGCTTTATTGTCAGACCCACGCCTCCTTGTGTGACATCACACAGGTGCATAGCGTTCAGATGTTACCTTCTAATGACTAGATCTCTCTCCTGTTGCAAGTACAAGTGCTTGAAACAAAAAGAAAACATTTGTATTATACCAATATAATGTGTTTAGTATGTAAGCATTATATTCATTTAAACTGTCTAGATATATGTTGACATATATATATATATATATATATATATATATATATATATATCAAGTATAGAAAAAATAACTCATTGTGTAGTTCATTAACAAATCTAGACAGGCCCAGAAGCTTGTTTTCCCACAGAAAACCTCTGAATTACATTGTTTCCAATGCAGCAAAGGATTCTGGGTAAGATATGCAAATTAAGTACACAATGACACACCTTTTTACTTCAGTCTGCTTTTCAGCAGGTTCCCTTTACGCCAAAGTATCGCTGTTCACACAGCTTATAAACTTAACTAGGGTTAATGCATGGATTCATAACCATCCCAGGACAGACTGTTTCGTGGTTATTGCCACTCATCAGCTGGGAGAAGGTTAGAATCACTGCTGGGTGAAGTTGATTCCAGACAGAATACAACAACATTTTAAATTAGGGGGAGATAAAAGGCGAGTTTAAAATCCTCCACTACGCACAATATATAGAAAAAATAACTAATTGTGTAGTTCATTAACAAATCTAGACAAGCCCAGAAGCTTGTTTTCCCACAGAAAACCTCTGAATTACATGGTTTCCAATGTGTGTCATTGTGTACTTAATTTGCATATCTTACCCAGAATCCTTTGCTGCATTGGAAACAATGTAATTCAGAGGTTTTCTGTGGGAAAACAAGCTTCTGGGCCTGTCTAGATTTGTTAATGAACTACACAATGAGTTATTTTTTCAATATTTTGTGCGTAGTGGAGGATTTTAAACTCGCCTTTTATCTCCCCCTAATTTAAAATGTTGTTGTATTCTGCCTGGAATCAACTTCACCCAGCAGTGATTCTAACCTTCTCCCAGCTGATGAGTGGCAATAACCACGAAACAGTCTGTCCTGGGATGGTTATGAATCCATGCATTAACCCTAGTTAAGTTTATAAGCTGTGTGAACAGCGATACTTTGGCGTAAAGGGAACCTGCTGAAAAGCAGACTGAAGCAAAAAGGTGTGTCATTGTGTACTTAATTTGCATATCTTACCCAGAATCCTTTGCTGCATTGGAAACAATGTAATTCAGAGTTTTTCTGTGGGAAAACAAGCTTCTGGGCCTGTCTAGATTTGTTAATGAACTACACAATGAGTTATTTTTTCTATACTAGATATATATATATATATATATATATATATATATATATATGTCAACATATATCTAGACAGTTTAAATGAATATAATGCTTACATACTAAACACATTATATTGGTATAATACAAATGTTTTCTTTTTGTTTCAAGCACTTGTACTTGCAACAGGAGAGAGATCTAGTCATTAGAAGGTAACATCTGAACGCTATGCACCTGTGTGATGTCACACAAGGAGGCGTGGGTCTGACAATAAAGCATCATTGATTGGTCACTGCTGGGTGAAGTTGATTCCAGGCAGAATACAACAACATTTTAAATTAGGGGGAGATAAAAGGCGAGTTTAAAATCCTCCACTACGCACAAAATATTGAAAAAATAACTCATTGTGTAGTTCATTAACAAATCTAGACAGGCCCAGAAGCTTGTTTTCCCACAGAAAACCTCTGAATTACATTGTTTCCAATGCAGCAAAGGATTCTGGGTAAGATATGCAAATTAAGTACACAATGACACACATTGGAAACCATGTAATTCAGAGGTTTTCTGTGGGAAAACAAGCTTCTGGTCTTGTCTAGATTTGTTAATGAACTACACAATTAGTTATTTTTTCTATATATTGTGCGTAGTGGAGGATTTTAAACTCGCCTTTTATCTCCCCCTAATTTAAAATGTTGTTGTATTCTGTCTGGAATCAACTTCACCCAGCAGTGATTCTAACCTTCTCCCAGCTGATGAGTGGCAATAACCACGAAACAGTCTGTCCTGGGATGGTTATGAATCAATGCACTAACCCTAGTTAAGTTTATAAGCTGTGTGAACAGCGATACTTTGGCGTAAAGGGAACCTGCTGAAAAGCAGACTGAAGTAAAAAGGTGTGTCATTGTGTACTTAATTTGCATATCTTACCCAGAATCCTTTGCTGCATTGGAAACAATGTAATTCAGAGGATTTCTGTGGGAAAACAAGCTTCTGGGCCTGTCTAGATTTGTTAATGAACTACACAATGAGTTATTTTTTCTATATTTTGTGTGTAGTGGAGGATTTTAAACTCACCTTTTATCTCCCCCTAATTTAAAATGTTGTTATATCTAGTATAGTAGTGTACAGTGATATGTATGATTTGTTCTTTTAACAATTATCACAAAATTATCAAAAGTAACAAAATCCTATTCAAATCTCCTACTCATATAGAGGGCACTTAATGTGAATATATTCATAATAAATGTGAAGTGAACCCCCTTCTTAAAGTGAAAATAAATTATTAATAATAATAAGTGTAATATATAATCCAAATGGAGTCCATTTTTTTTATTATTATTTTTAAAAAGCTGCAAGGTCTATGTTTAAGTTAAGGCCTTGTGGATAAAGAGAATTTAGTTTGTAAATCCAGAAGGTTTCCCTCTGGCGTAACCTTATGAATCTGTTATATCTACGGGATTTTGGAATCGTTTCTATTGGAGTAATGCAAAAACAATTTTGGTCTCCCCCATGGTTCATATAAAAATTTCTAGACACAATATGATGTTGGTATTTATTTTTAATATTTCTAAAGTGTTCTGACCATCTGTGACTCAAACGTCTTATAGTGCGGCCCACATAGTTAACCCCACATTTACAGGTTAATAGGTATATGACATAAGTTGAGGCACATGATAGTGAGCCGGTGATCATATATGAATATTTGGATGTATTTAATTCAAACGTGGTTCTACCATGTGTGAAGTACTTGCACATTTAACAATTCTTTTTCCCACAACTGTACGACCCCGTTTAAAAAAAAAAAAAAATGTAAGTTTCAATTGTTCTGATCTTAATATCTTATCAAATGGTTTTATTGCATGTTTTACTATCTTACTTGGTGCTAAAAGGTTTTTAAGGGTAGGTGCTCTTTTAAAAACCACCCTAGGCTGTTCACCTATGGCTTCCTTCAAAACAGAATCCTTTTTAAGGATATCCCAGTATTTACCTAAAACCTTTTTAATGTCCTTATGATGGCTATTAAACTGTGTTATAAACACTGTACTACAATTCTTTGTTTCTTCATTTGCTTTTTTGATACTAATTTTGGGATTCTCTCATCAGACCTTGCTTTCAGATAACTATTCTCAACAAGGCTAGGTGGATAACCTTTTTCAATGAAAAGTTCTTTTAAAGATAGACTTTGTTCATCAAATACTTGTATATTACTGCAGTTCCTTCCGATACGTTTAAACTGGCCATATGGCACATTAGTTTTCCAAGGTACATATGAAGAATGGGGGAGACCAAAATTGTTTTTGCATTACTCCAATAGAAACGATACCAAAATCCCATAGATATAACAGACTCATAAGGTTACGCCAGAGGAAAACCTTCTGGATTTACAATCTAAATTCTCTTTATCCACAAGGCCTTTTAAAAAAAAAAAAATGGACTCTAAATTTGGATTATATATTACACTTATTATTATTAATAATTTATTTTCACTTTAAGTAGGGGGTTCACTTCACATTTATTATGAATATATTCAAATTAAGTGTCCTCTATATGAGTAGGAGATTTGAATAGGATTTTGTCACTTATCAACATATATCTAGAAATATCTTTAAAGGGACACTCAGGTTTTAGTAGGTTTTCATGACTCAGATGCAGCGTGTAATTTTAAACAATTTTCCAATTTACTTCCATTAAAAAAAAATGTGCACAGTCTTTTATATTTACACTTTTTTGAGTCACCAGCTCCTACTGAGCATGTGCAAGAATTCACAGACTATACGTATATGCATTTGTGATTGGCTGATTGCTATCACATGGTACAGGGGGAGTGGAAATATACAAAACTTTGAAATGTGTTGGAAAAGAATCTACTACTCATTTGAAATTCAGAGTAAATGCTATTGCATTGTCTTGTTATCTTGCATTTGTTGATTATGCAAATCTACTGTGTTTACTGGTCCTTTAAACTTAGAAAGTTCACAAAACTTTACCTCCATATTTAATATGGAGGAATTTTTAGGATACTAAACGTCACTAATTTTAGCACTTTGATAGCGTGTTATATGTATGGAAAATATCAATGGTCCATATGGTTGTAAGTTAGGATATCTGAATAGGATGGTTAGTTTTAATTGTATGGGGTCGAAGCGAACTACTATTATTAACATAAAAGGCTTGAAAGTATCACTAGAGAGAAATATATATCTATTCTTTTGCAGGACCTTATGTAAAAAACTAGACCTCGATAGAAATGAGTATTATAGGTCACTATAGTTGAGACATTTATATATATATATATATATATATATATATACACACACACACATGAGTGACATTATATCCACTCATTACTTTCATATAATAGATGAAGTATCATATCACTTTTGTAATAAATATGGTGGATGCATTTGTTGAGAGACATATATACATTTAAAATGGGGTTTTATTAATATAATGATGCATCTTGCACATTGTTCTAGGGGGAAGTGATCGTAATGTTTAAATATGCTATGCTGAGATTGTTACAATGTCAAGCACTGATCATATACTATGAATATAGGTGTAGTTTTTAAATGAATATAATGCTTACATATTAAACACGTTATATTGGTAAAATACAAATGTTTTCTTTCTGTTTCAAGCACTAGTACTTGCAACAGGAGAGAGATCTAGTCATTAGAAGGTAACATCTGAACGCTATGCACCTGTGTGATGTCACACAAGGAGGCATGGGTCTGACAATAAAGCATCATTGATTGGTCACTGTGGGTTCAAATAGACAGCGGTAGTTTTTGTTAATACAGTCTGAGGAAACGGCGTTGCACGCTGAGAAACGCGTCACTGTTATTGTATTTCATATGTTTTAAAGTAAAGTAATTTAAACATACTACCGCTGCCTTCTTTGACTTTTGGAAAAGTCACTGTTTCATGTACTTGTACCTTCGTTAAGAGGAGGTTGCTTACAAGTTACCTTTGGCAGATACAACACAGAGCGCTGCAGGGAGAATACGGAGTAATATCCTCCTGTGAGAATCATTGTTGCTTAGAGTCAGCCGAGCGGCTCAGAAGTCTCGGTCTGCCCCATTTACACTACAGTGTGCTTTGCTAAATGTGAGTACATTTACATACTGTATATCTTTGTTGCTGATCGGATTTGTCTGGTGATACTGCACTTAGAGGAGCCTCTGTATCTTTTCCTATCTCTAGGAATTCCTATGATTCTGACGAGCCTTTCCAGAGAGCAGCCACAGAGTTTCTTCCGTGCCATTTGTCCTTTGTGTCATTGGAGTATTTGAAGAGACTTTTTTACAGAGACTTACTTGGGATTGGTATTTACCGTATATATAACAAAGTGTATTTGAATGAAATTGAATGTATTTTGCCACTGTATCATACAGTCTGTATGATATCAGTTTATAATTGGTGCATTATGAAGCTGGGATTTGCCTAATATTCTATTGCTATCTATACACTTGCCAATTGATATTTTATAGGATACAGATTTTATTACAGTATAGGCTTTATATATATATATATATATATATATATATATATATATTTCATGTAATTGGCAAGAGTCCCTGAGCTAGTGACATATGGGATATACAATCCTACCAGGAGGGGCAAAGTTTCCCAAACCTCAAAATGCCTATAAATACACCCTTCACCACACCCACAATTCAGTTTTACAAACTTTGCCTCCTATGGAGGTGGTGAAGTAAGTTTGTGCTAAGATTTCTACGTTGATATGCGCTTCTCAGAATTGTTGAAGCCTGATTCCTCTCAGAGTACAGCGAATGTCAGAGGGACGTGAAGGGAGTATCACCTATTGAATACAATGATTTCTCTAATGGGGGTCTTTCTCATGGGTTCTCTGTTATCGGTCGTAGAGATTCATCTCCTACCTCCCTTTTCAGATCGACGATATACTCTCAAATTTACCATTACCTCTACTGAAGAACTGTTTTAGTACTGGTTTGGCTATCTGCTATATGTGGATGGGTGTCTTTTGGTAAGAATGTTTTCATTTACTTAAGCTTAAGCTCTCAGCTATGGTTTGGCACTTTATGCAAATTATATAAAGTTCTAAATATATGTATTGTACTTATATTTGCCATGAGTCAGGTTCATGTATTTCCTTCTGCAGACTGTCAGTTTCATATTTGGGAATATAAACACTTTAGGAAATTTATTTCTTACCTGGGGTTTAGTCTTTTTCAATTTGACTACTTTTTGCATTTGCGGGTATTAGGCCCGCGGGTGCGTCAAATGTTAGACTTTATTGCGTCATTTTTGGCGCGAACTTTTTTGGCGCGGAAAAATACGTTTTTGACGCAACTTCGTCATTTCCGGCGTCATACGTGACGCCGAGACCTTTCACACGGCGGCGTCATTAGTGACGCAAGTGTGTCATTTCCGGTCATTTTTGGCGCCAAAAAAAGTTTACGTTACGTTGTGCGTCATACTTGGCGCCAATTTTTTCTTCATTATTTCAATACCCCATTGTTGTTTGCCTCCTGCTTTCTTTTCTATCAAGAGGCCTATGCTTTTGCATTTTTCCCCATTATATATATATATATATATATATATATATATATATATATATATATATATGTGTGTGCATCTATTGAGGTGTAGCGCCCCCTTTAAATAGCATTAGAGTGATTGGCTCATCACTCAACGCTGTCCATCTATATTTAAAATTTGCTGCGAGGTCGCATTCACATTGAGCTTAACTTGTAACACCTGGTATTGCTGAGTGGAGCGCAAATATATAATAAAAAATATCATAGCTAAAAAAAGTTTATTACTCCTTATATGAAACAAAAATGCAAATTAGTTTTAAATGGCTATATTAGCAATAGGAGTATGAACTAATAATAGAATGTGAGTTCAAAAACTCTTTATGTTTTACTCTGATGTAGAACACAAGAACAGTACACCAGCCCTTTCTCTTGTCATGTAGTGGTCGTGGAAAATGATTCTTCAATAAATTAATTTCTTCAGTTTGACCTGCAAATCCCATTTGTCTTTTACCTCAGTGATTTCTAAACTACAGTCAGCAATACATGCAGGGGAAATTTATAATAAATTGCATTAAAAAATGCATGAGATTCCCCATGAAAGTAAGAAAAAAATCTTTGGAAACTTGGTTTATAAGTACTAAATCAATGTCAAAAGGGAGACTAGCAGATCCATTAATAACCTCACAAACCTATAAAAGTTAGTCTACATCAGTTAACAGGCTGCTTTACATTAGCACGCATCACACATTATATGTGGAACGTGTAGGCTGCTGCAAATCACCAGCAAATTCAGATTAATGAGATCTTCAATGTAAAACATACTTCTGTGATCTTGGAAAGCTTAAAGAAAAAATATGCATATTTATCCTGGCAAAAAAGAACGAAGCTTACACATTATACCTGTAAGAAATAAAAATAGAGGTGAGGATATAGAAGAAATGACTCGCATTTACACAAGAGTGGGTTTAAAATGCTCTCACAGTTTTCTCTCAGTAGCCACAGTTGCTCAATTATTTGACAGATGATGTATAAATAAATCTATAAATTCTCAGTGTCATCAAAACTAATTTCATTATTGCATATAAAATATTCCTAGGTGACATTGGTGCCAAAATAAGTATGCGACCATGCCAAGGTAAGCCGACAGTAGCATTGTTAAAATATTACCATCTCTAATAAGTACTGGTGTATGCTGCTTCCCCTAAAAAGATATTTCAGTATTTATACTCTCAATATCTATTTCCATCAGAAGACTGACTGAAGGTAAAAAGATATAGAATTGCCATATAGGTTTTTAACTGTAACAACCATAACTCGCAGCAAATGGAGATATTTGACAAGCTTGACTAGAATACACTAAGCAGTACAACAGTAAGGTGTTACTTCACCTCAGAGTGTTACAGGTGAGGAGATAGGAGCTTTCTTAGAGCCCTACACCTCTTCTCAACATCTCCCTGGTTGGTTAGGGCTACAGGTGATCTCAATGGGTCAATGATCACCTGAAACTCAGATAGGACTCCTGATTTGACAGAGCAAATTACCCCTTTTCAAATGAAAGGCTGTATTTACCCTCTAATTTCTGCAGAGGCAAGATATAAGCTCAATATGCACCCTTTTCTTAACATAGAAAAAGCAATGAGGAAGTGCATCTGCTATTGAGCAATTCAGCACTGTATGAAAACATGGCTTTGATGCCTGGTAACATACATAATGAGGAGGTATTGCTTCTCATGGACTTAAGGCAACAAGCAATAGGGGAGGGGGTAACATGCACTGTGAATGTAAAGCAGAGGACAATTATCTTGTGTACTTTTTACCAAAGGTGTTCATCTTTGATTGGGAGTAATGTAGATGTGTGATTTAGGGACCCCATGTTAAGACATAAGGAATATTTTAGCTGCTGATGCAGTCCATAAAGTGAGTTACTATTTGTATTTTACAGGGATATTACCTAGAGTGAAATTTATTTGTTACCCTAGATGGACCTAGCCCTATGATCAGCTCAGCTTTGATGGAACCACCTCTTCTTTTGTCCCCAACAATTAGCATTTGGAGTGTTAGCTCTTAAAGGGGCTCTTAACACTTCTATCTCACTTTGTGCAAAGATAAAGTCCAGGAAGGGCTGGACCACTGTAGCACACAAAAGACAGTAACTCCTAACCCTAAAAACAATCCATAACCGCAACCCCTAACATAATGCCAATCCTTTTATAAAATCAAGATCAATGGCATAATTGCTACAAGTGGGATCTCATGGATACTACAATTTCAGCACATACAATATTTTATTCACAAAATTGTGGCTTTTGATCATTGGTCTGCAACACAGAGATTATATAACAATTTTGTACCCACTATACAGTACTGTACTGCAGAATGTAATGAAAAGTTAAAAAATAAATAACTACAGTTGTCATCAAAGTATGACCTCCATGTGGAACACCTCACTAGCAACATTCTTTTTGTACTGTTCATGATTCATACCTCACAGTAAACATTTAGTGTAGATCTATGTAACCTTTGAATAGTGATATTTACTTTTCAAAGTATAATCTTAATCAATGGTTCTATGTTCATTTATGAAATTCAAACTGTCAGCCATAATAGACAAACAGGATCTTTAATATTATGTGTCATAGTGTAAAGCAAATAATTATTTTTATAATTATTTTTGACAGGACAGCCGTCCTATCAATTATAGATGAGAAAACAGCATAAAAGGTTAGCCATAAATATAGATGAGCAATATGTTCTGTTTACATTTTAACAAAGATAATCACAATTAAGCTAGTCACATTATCCTATTGAAACAGCCACACCTGCTAAATAACTATAATTAAAAGGAAAGCTAGAATTTGGGGATGAGGAAGATTCTTCCTATAACTGTAGTTTTCAGACAATACTATCATTTTACAAAGGCACATACTGAGGTTTATGGCTTGCTTTGGAATTAACTGGTTGTGTCAACAATTACAATAATGTTAGAAAAACATTTTCTTACCATATTCAATGGATTTTTAGAATGTAATGTAAAATGTGACCATAAATATTAAACACATAAAGGGACAGTATACTGTAAAATTGTTTTTCCCTTAATGTGTTTCCAATTACCAACTGCAGAGTATAAAATGTATGAGAATTTGCTTTTGAAGGGATTATTTGTGTATATGAATTAGTTGATTTTGTGTTTTGAAGCCACAACCTAATAAAATGGGTTGAGCTTGTAGGTAAAATCAGATCTCATTACTATATTACATTGTGTACATATACATGCTTCTTTATCTTGTATCTGTCCATAAACCTAAGATCAAAATTTGGAGAGAACAATGGAAAATGGAATACACTCCAGCAGGTAAAGCGGATCATTGGGAACAAATTAAAGGGGAGACATTTTTTGAGCAAACTGTCCCTTTAAGCTCCTACAACCATCCTAGGCGAAAGAGACATAAAACCCAAACATTTCCTTTCATTATTCAGATAGAGTGTGCCATTTAAAAAACAAAAACATAAAAAATTTATAAAACATAAAAAAAGTTATTTCTATTATCAAATTAACTTAATTATCTTAAAAACCTTTTGTTAAAAAGCTAGTATGCAGACTCAGGAGCATGCACGGGTCTAGTGCTTTATATGGCTGCAATTGTGCAAGAATGCTTTTAACAATGTTATACATTTCCAACAGCAGTCAGTGGCAGCAGTGTTTCCTACCATGTAGTGCTCCAGAAATGTGCACGCTACCTATCTAGATACCTCTTAAATGAAGAATAACATGAAAACAAAGTAAATTGAAGTAAACTGTTTTTGTTTTGTTTTTTTAAGTTGCATGCTTCATCTGAATTACAAAAGAAAAAAATTTGTGTTTCATGTACCTGAAACACTGAAATTCAAATGCTTATAACCTTTGAATGGATATTTGAATTTGTAAATTACATTTTGATTTATTAATATGTGGAAAATAAAAAATAAACTGACACTAAGATGTGTCTTGTGGGGTAACATTATCTGACATAAAGCTTCAGATTGGCGTGCTTTATATTGTTCAGTCAAGCACTGTAGAAAGAAAACAACCTAAAGTAAAGTTGGTGAGGATGAATATATGCCGCTTACAATACTAGACTGAAATAACTTATATATATCAAATTTTATTAACAAACCAGAATTAATTTTATATTGAATATGCAAATTATAATCTGGACTTTATATTTATTTTGTAATGGATAAATAAAAAAATCATTTTATGGCCCTTTAAGCATCTTTTACATTTAGCAGACGTCCATATTCTACCACTTCACAGCTCTGATTGTTGTGGACAATTTCAGACACAAAGTTCAGAAGCTCCCAAATAGGTTTGTTCTTTGTTTAGTTATGGTAGGAACTAGGCTGAACATCTAAGCATGAATGGAAGGGAATTTTATGCAAATGTTTATGACCACATTATTGCAGCTCTTTGTATCTTGCATTTTAAATATATTCTATGATGTAGTTAATAGTAATTTGCTAAAAGAAAAAAAAAACAGTTACCCTAAAGAATTAGCATGAGGGTCCTTAAAACAGCTCTGATTTATCTGTCAAGTACAAGTACACAAAGTATTCAAAGAAATTAGGGTATCTACTTTATGTCACACAAAGGCACCACATTGTATCGCTTCTGAAGTTTAAAGGCTGTCACACACTGCAAGCGATGTGGCACGAGGCAAAGCAGCTGCTTTGCGCCGCATCGCATCGCTTCTGAAGTTCAAATATTTCAACTCTGAGCTCTCAGCTACGCGACCTGACGCGACAGAGAGCGCAGAGATGAAAAGGCAGGACACCCTGAGCATGCACAGCTGCATCATCACGCTGCGTGCCGCTCTCAGTGTGTCACAGCCTTAAATATTTCAACTCTGAGCGCTCGGCTACGCGACCTGACGCGGCTGAATGCACAGAGATGAAAAGGCAGGACACACTGAGCACGCACAGCCGCACCTACACTCTGCGCGCCGCTCCGCTTGCAGTGTGTCACAGCCTTTAGACTTCTGTGAAACTTAAATAAAGCACATATGTGTATGGTTTATTGTGCTTAAATACCAGTGCAATATTTAAAGCAAGTGATACATACACTCATCAGTATTTTGTACAATTGCCTAAAGCAGTTTAGTGCTGGATTACACAGCTCAAGAAAGACAGTGGGCTTAATGCAAAAACATTCTCAGCTCTGGTTAGATTATAGCATTTAGACCTCACTACACAGGCAACTATGAGATTCTTAAACAAAAAAAGAATAATCTTGCAGAAACATTGACTTGTGAGCATATTCTCATAAAGCTAATGGCCCTTATACCCTTCAAAGTTTTCATGAATATTGAAGTTACCAGCAGACTAAGGGCTGGATTACAAGTGGAGCGCTAAAGTATTGCGCTACTGCAAACGGCCAAATTTGCCTGTTTGCGGGAGCGAGATAATTTACCAGCCATTACAAGTGGCTGGTTATTGCTACCGCAAGCTCACAGGATGCAGTGAAAAAATAAAAGTTTTTTTATAAACCTCACTTGTAACACCAGCGCACATTTGCATGCACTGGTATTACTAAGTTAAGTGCAAATATCAATTTTGCAGAAGCGATACTTTGCGCTCAACTTGTAATATAGCCCTATATGTTATGGAGAACAGATTTACAATAACATGGCACAGTGTAACCTTATAAATCTGAAAATGGTGAAGCTGAAACACTAGATTTACCTTTATTAAAGGAACATTAAACACTAATTACATTTCATGCACCTCTCAAATTTGACAAACACTGTAGGGCACTTCAGGAATGCCAGGGATAAGCATAAGGCTCTCCTTAATACTAGATAAGTTTATACTTTTAAGAAATATTGGGTAGACTTGTTGAGACTATGGTTCTTTTTTTTTTTTTTTTATATTCTTTATTTATATGTCCAACAGCAGACACAATTGCATACATTTTCACCTTTGTGCACCACGCAGGGTCAGGTGTAAAGAAAACAGAAAGAGGTAACATAAGATTTAAACAAAGAGACTATGGTTCTTATCTGCCGTCAAAATCTATGTTTCTATGTTTAATAATGGGTGCCACCATATTGGAAGCTAGGTTTAACACAGATACAGTATGTGAAGGAGAGTTGCTGCACATACACAAATGTATGTCACTGGAATGAAGCTAAAGCTAGATTTCAACATGGTGGTACCCATAGCTAGAGGGAGTCAGAGGATAACCTTAAAACCATGCTTAGAGAATAGTGCTAAATTAAACTTTGACATGACTGAAAACACTAAACATGACCAGAAAACACTTACTATGCAGTTGCCAACATAGCAAAAAAATTCACACAGAGTAAGCTGGGAGTTTCCTTGGATCTCTATAAAATTGTCTTACTATTTACAATATTAGCAAATATATATCTGCATTCTAAAGTGAATTACATTTGCATACCCTTAAGTGGAATACAGTTTGCAATGAAATAATAGTTTTATTCATTTTCAATGTGTATTTGTTGTTTATGAATTTCATAACAACCCCACAGACGTGGTAAACCTCAAATTAGCAGTTTATTTGGCTGATGAACGTTGTTGTTTCTAGCCAAGTGTTATGAAGTCAATTTAAAGAAGTTCACAAAAATAAAAAAAATAGATGTTCAGCTATTAAAAAATAAAGTTGACCCAGAAGAAATGTTTCCACATAGATGACTTGTCCTTAATAACTATAAGCTGCAAGCTGTGCCACCTCCAAACAATCAATAGTCCCCTACACAGCAATGTACCAGTAAAGAGGTTTTACATTAAACCTCTTGTTTTGCAATAATTACAACAATGCACAAAATGTATGAAAAGTGTTCTCACCTGGAACATCAATTAATCTCTTATAAACATTCAAGAAGGCAGCTTCAGATTCTTTGCTTCGTTTACTCAATGCATCAATCTAAAAAGAGGAATGAAACAAGTCCGTTATTTCATGCAAAACATTGTTGTGCTTCATTTGGAAAGAATATAATTATGCTTTAGATAGTCTAAAAGTGTATTTATTTGAAAATTTGTGTAAAATCAAAGTGTTTTTTTGTTGTAAATGAACATAAATAAGTTTATTTATTATCAATCATTTGTACAGCAGCAAGAAATTCTGTAGGGTATCTGGTCCAATGAGCTGACCAGGTAACATCAGTTTTTACAATAAAAATGCTTAGGAGTATAAAAAACATATTTAGGTATTTAGGATACCATAATCTACCATACACATAACATATTATATCAGGGTATATATAGTTTTTTGCTGAAATTGTATTGTTTGCAATGTATACAAGTAATATTACCTATTTCAGTTATAAAAAAATAAAAAAAGCAGAGAGGAAAACTATTACTCATCAATGCTAAAGATTAGGTACTTTTTTTTAGCCATATATATATATATATATATCTCAAAAAAGAAAAAACTACAGAGTGCCCAAAATATTTGAGCAGATCTACTATATCTGGATGAGGCAGAATGCCCAACTAGATAATGCATATTTAAACCACCAATCAAGGCATTAAACACCCATTCTTTGTGAGACTGAAACCTATTAATATGCTAATAAACATTGCTTTGTTTTGGGAGTTTTTTTTAAAAAGATTTTCATAACTCCAGTGAAGGTGTCTTTTATGTATAGTGCAGGTGTAAATATGGTGTGTAAGTTTCTGTGGTTCCATGTCTTATGTGTGTATGTGAGGTGCTGGCTCTCTATACTGGAGTATAAGCACTACAATTAGCTAGTCTTCTTCATGGAGAGACCCCTTCATTTTGAAGTTAAAGGGACAGTGTACACCAATTTTCATATAACTGCATGTAATAAAAACTACTATAAAAAAATATGCACAGATACTTAACTAAAAATCCAGTATAAAACCTTTTAAAAGCTCCCAGTTTAGCACTGTTGATGAGGTTAGGCTGGGACACCAAGTTAAGGGGACTGGGAAGGCTGGAAAAGTAGACACTCCCCACTCCCTGCATATGAAAAGACATTACATAAACAAGAGAAAGCAGGAGTCTGTAGACTTCAGTCTACATCTGACACTTTGCCGGACAGATAGCTCAGCATGCTAAGGCACTGTGGATGAGCTCTGTAGCAACCCAAGGGTTGCAGGTTCAATCCCCGGCGAGGTCCACTCAGTCTTCCATCTTTCCGAGGTCGATAAAATGAGCAGCGCCTTGAGACCCTTAAGGGTGATCAGCAAGTACCCAATTCATACATACAAGTACCCAATACTTTGGGGCTTGGTAAGAAGTCTGAAAATCAGCACAACATTATTTAAAAAAATAAGCAAAACTATACATTGTTACAAAAACACTACCAGATGGGCTATATAAATGAATCATCTACAAAACATTTATGCAAAGAAAAATCTAGTGTACAATGTCCCTTTTATATGTGAATGACAGACCTTCATTCACAATGTCAACATTAAATATCTCAATGATGATTATTCTAATAGCATCTATAGACAGTGATTGTGGAGTTATAACTGATTTTGGCCTTTACAATTACTTGCTTATCAAATGTAGTCACTTCTTCAGAACAGCTCCAAAATATGTTGCATCCTCACAAAAATGCAACAGTTCTGAAAAATGAACCATTTTGACTTGATTACTGCAACTCTATCCTATCTGTCCAAGTCTTCAACACTCCATTTTTCAGCCAGCCTAATATACCTCTACCTCAAATAATGAACACCCTCTGCTTCTCTTTTATTTATTCAGTATTAAAGGGATACTGAACCCATTTTTTTTTCTTTCATGATTCAGATAGATCATGCAACTTTCTAAATTACTCCTTTTATCAATTTTTTCTTAGTTCTCATGGTATCTCTATTTGAAAAAGCAGAAATGTAAGCTTACCAGCCAGCCCATTTTTGGTTCAGCACCCTGGATAGCACTTGCTGATTGGTGGCTGAATTGAGCGCTACATAATAAAAAAGTTATTAAGGCCAAAAGATATGAGGTGTTAGAGAAAAAAAGGCAGGCAGGCAAAGGGCTTTAACACAGAGATACATACATATGCATCTCTAAAGATGTATATGTATGTATATTTATATATATGTCTATATATGTGTATTTATGTGTATATACATATATATATATATTTATATATATATATATATATATATATATATATATATATTAGGGCTGCACTATTAATCGGGGATGCGGTTTTAAACCGCGATTAATCTCCGCGGTTTTAAAACAGCGAGACTACACCATTTGAAGCCCCGCCCCCTATGACATACAGGAGGGGGCTCGTATAGGCTAGCTCTCCGCTGCTGAGTAAACCAGGTCTGTGCAAGCACCTTCTCTCCCCTCTCACTATGGCTGTCTAGACTAGAGCGTGTAAGTCTAGATTCCTGGGCCACCATCTGCATGATCACTGGGTGCGTGTACAGGCTGAGCTAACAGGGGAAAGTGTAATCCTGACATCGGAACCAGAACCTTGTGAAGCACTCTATAATCTCAGTAAGTATGAATCAGATTTAACCCCATCCTTGCACAGCATTTGCTTTCTTTAGTGCTCTCCCCTGTTCCAAGCTCACATACAAAGCAGGAGGATTTGCGGAGTCTGCACTCTGCATGCATTTTTACCTCTGTATTAATAAGGAATATCTCACACTTATGTACACTCCTGTCAGAGTATCCTGGGCATAGGCTATGTCATTTGCCTTTCTTCAGTTAAAGTGGAATCTTGGGAATTTGAAAATGTCAGTTTGTTTTGTTCTAAATTATTGCTGACAAACAGACCCTAGCACAGGTATTTAAAGCATCTGCTATACAATTAATTAACATGTAATGCATTTTTTAGTGAGAAATGTATGTTTAACAGTTATTTTTAAAAAT